>NC_143556.1:62011250-62162125 GCF_054136105.1 Typopeltis vanoorti
CTATTGCTGCTAATAAATATTCCTTCACAAGTCCCCAAGCTTTGATGATATCTCACCCTTCCAATTCCTCCCTCCATGGAACTGCTCCAAGTTGATATCTAAGACTATTATAATCATCCACCTTATAATTCCATATACATTCCTTTCTCTTTGATATTCCTGCATATCTATTCATCTTCCAAATCAAAACCACATGGTTATTCTCCAACGTGGGGCAGAGATGCCATCTCAGTTACAATCAGCTCTTTTGATGCTATGACCAAATCCAAAACTACTTGAATCTTGTGTTCCTTCTACTACATGTTGTCTAAGACATTTATTCTTCAAGAATTCCAGAAATTCCATTCTCTTATTACTACATGCAGTTATAACAATCATTCTTCTTGCACTTGCCAAGCTCAACTGCCTAAACATCTCTTGCTCTTCACCCTCTATGCTCCCTGGCTTGTAGCAACATCCCACTAAATATCCTGTCCTCACCACCTCTACCTCACACCATATGCTTTCAAAACCATTAGTATCACTGTCCTCCAAATCCTCCACTCTCAGAGAACATAAGTCATCACTTATCATAAGCAGTACTTCACATTGCATTTTCCCTTTGTATCCTGTCAAAAAATGCTGTACCCTACTGCTTCTATTCCTATCATCTTCAGTATACTTCTGTCAAACACTTCTCAGAAAACCCAATAATTTTTGGAAAGACTGATGCTATTAGCACCACCAATTCATCTCCTTTATTCTGGATACTCCTCAAGGCATTGTCACTGTTTCCAAACCTATCATTATTCCCTCCAGACTCCACTGGGTTCAGCATTACATAATGTATTCCCAAGCACCTATTCCCACAAGAAGCCATCCCTGCTACCATCCACTCTGATAATTCTACTTTCTCTACATTGACACACTGATTTGTTCAGCGAACAGCAGTCTCTCCAGGTGCCATCATTCAAATGCAAGCTGCCTCTTGCATACAATTCTTTTCTGTCATCAAATGCCCTCCAAGCATCCACGTATTCCAAGCCTCTCTTTTGACACATTCTGCCTATTATACTATTCATTATTGATGCTCTTTGCAGCTCTGCATTATCATACCTGGGCAAAACACACACTATCTTTCCTCTCTCAGTCTTCGTCCATACAACCTCAAGTATGAACCTCAGATCTCCTACCACCCGATTCACACTGCCTCTCAAGTCATTCGTGCCCACCACCATCACAATCATCTCATCCACTCTTTCACCTTGCTTAATTGCCATAGTCACACTATCTATCGTTCCTCCAAGCAAACATTCTTCAGGCATTCTATCTTGCACATGATGGATCATCGCATTTCTTCTTGCCACTCTGTTTCTTCTTTGCTCACCTGCATCTCTCACTCTCTCCTGTAACACTTTCTTTCTTTATTCCCCTATTTATTCCCCTGTTGTCCTGGCATCTCTGATTCCAGCACTCTCTTGCATTTTTCTCATTCCCTCTCTTTTATGGTTCTCTTATTCTCTTTTCTTTCATCATTCCCATAAATTTCTCTCTCCTACTCTTGCTCACCATTTATCCTCCCACTTAACACCGTCTTTGAAAACATCATGATGCTTCAAACTTTCTATACTTCCTACTTTTATTTTTCCATTCACATTCTGCTTCTTATCCTCACCCTTAATCACGCTACTCATCTCTCTTGGTCGGTGTTCATCCGTTTTTGACATAACACTACTGAGATTGTTATACTAATGTCTAAATCACAAAGTTCTTCACATTCTCAACATTATTATTAGTGTATTTGCTGAGTGGGAGATGAATTTCATCACCTGGTGCAAGCCCCCCCCCCTGCTTATTTGAGGCCAGAAGTGGCTTGAAAAAGTTTCATCTTTGGTCTCTAGAGCAGGGTTTCTGAACAATATAAAAAATAAATGAAAAAATACAAAAAAAATATAAAATTGATAAAAACAGGGGGAAAATATCCTTAGCCCATCCACAGTTCATAATGCATTATAGGTTTGCAAATAACCTTTCATGGGTGAGAGCAACATTAAAAAAAAAAAAAAAAAAAAAAAAAAAAAAAAAAAAAAAAAAACTCTGCAATATGATGACATTCTGATGTGAAGTTTTTGAACTATTATTTAATGAAAACATGAAACAGATTTTTTTTCACTCGAAATACAGCCCTTACTTAAATTTTGCATTTTAATCCACTAGGAAATGTAAATGTAATTATGTAGTATACTACTATCGGACTACATTCCTTAAGAGTACATATTACGAAACAACGATAATGATGACCCTCTAGAACAGTGTTTCTCAAGCTTCACAATAAAGGTGAGTCGATCGACTTACCTTTATCCCTATACTTTAAAAATGTCATGATGCTATGTAGAGATTATGGCAGCACTACAAAATGCAGTAAGTTTTAGTTTTGAATAGTATTTGAAATGCATGTATCTGACATTACTGACTACAACACTGCACTGCAGCTGTGACATAAATATGTGCATGATGTGTGAATGAATTAAGGGAAATCAAATAACTTCAAAATCAAACCATTAATGATATACAAGGCCAAAGTTTTGAGAAAGTGTGCTTATATACAAACCAAAAAAGTTCAATTTGGTCATTGTCAATTATTCTTAGCTTTATATACAAATGAGTTTGCCAAGATGCTAGAATCCAACTGGAGTTAAAGATAAAAATGAAAATGCATATCAATGAAGTTCTTATGTAATTTGTAATTACCCACAATGGCACTGAAGTGATGTATATTTTGTAAACTTTTGTACTTGGTCTAACATAAAAAAAAAAAAAATTCTTAAAATATCAATAAATGCATTAACTGTTATTTTAATTTATCTTCTGCTCATCACTCTCGTTTTTTTAACTCTAAATCCTTAAAATGAGGAAAAGGAAAGAAGCAAGGAGCCCTTCCCTCCACTAGGCATATTAAGTGTGCAAGGATGCATTCTGTAGTATTTAACATAATTTATTTGCATTAAACAGATTTGTACTATATTAACAAAATATAGCAGCCAAATATCACATTTGAAATCTTCTTAATGTGCAATCAATTGAAAAATACTCTTACTCTGGTTTTTGAAAGCCATTTAACAAATCTGTAGTCCTTAGTTCTGCCTTTTTCTTCAATATTAACTTTAGAACCTGCATAACAAAATACACATATATGTATTTATTTATTTATTTATTCATAAGTACATACTTACATATTCACTTCTCATTATAAAAAATGCCACTGCAACAAACTTGCATACCATAATAGTGTCATGAATGCAAGAGAAAGCAGTGCAGCAAGTATTATACAGATTTTTTTTTTATTGAAAATAATTACAATATCACTAATAAGTATTGGTAATGAATTATGAAGTATTTTTCTTACTTCATGGTCGCATGAGTTAGTCTGCATATCTTAATCATGTGGTATGAGAAGCTACAAAGAAAGAATATCAGACTCTGCATAGCCAGTATCAGGATGATAAACCAAGCAGGTTTACCAAGGAGTTAAATGGATGAGTAGCAATATAAAGCAGGATCTAAAAAAACTGTGGAGGGAATATAAAGAAAAATATTATCACCATGCTCATGAGTAATACACAGCACAGGCAAGAAGGGTGACTATGATGGTTCAGGAAGGCTAAATCAGATTATGAGATAAAATTAGCTAAGAAGAGCAAAGTAAATCTAAAAGAGTTTGTTCACTATGTAGCAAGTAACAAAGAATGATTATGAAAGGATAACTTTACTCAGTGATCATCATAGGAAAGTGACAGAAGCAGAAACAGTTGATCTAAGTGATCACTTTGCAAGATCATATCATACAGTTAATGATGTGAGAACTGAGGTAGATGAAGTGGTGGTACTCAGGGAAAGCATACAAATGGAGGCCTGCATACTACATGTCTAAATATTTAAGTTATAAATCAAGCTAACAAACTGTTAAATAAAATAAGTTTCATCACCTTGACAAATATATCTTCATAATTAAAAAAATTGAAAAATATGTGTAATACTATGGTTTCTTTAAATTGGCAAAATATCAGGGATGATTGAATTTAATTATTATTGCACATGTCTGGGTATTCTGTTGATTGGCGACAGTGTTTGAAATATATTTGAGTAATATAATAGATATATATAATTCATAAATTATTATATATTTATTCCATAAAAATTTATTTTTCCATAAGACTTCCATAAAATTTCATTTTTATCCCTTATTTAAAAATTTTTTTGTTTGTGATATATGTATGAAGCCCTTTAAAGTGTGGGTGGGATAGGTTTACCTCTTTCCCAGGTGTAAGAATGGCACTGTCTGCCAGTGTACTATGAGAATGTGTAAGAGAACTGGCAGCACCTCTGAGAAAGTTGTTTACTCTAAGTCTCAGCTCTGGCAAGGTCCCAAGGGAATGGAAAGAGGATAAGATAGCTCCATTATAGAAATGTCACTCTATGACAGAAGTAACAAGTTACAGACCAATTAGAATCTCATGAATGGTGGTTAAGGTAAGGTATTGGAAAGTTCATCAAAGATAGAATTCAAGAATGGGTGGACAGGTATAAGATACTCTATAGTGGGCAGCACAACTTTGTAAAGGGTAGGTCCTGCCTTAGTAATTTACTCACATTTTATAATAGAATGCCAACAGAATTAGATAACAGAAATGGCTATTGCTGAACTTTTAAAAGGCATCTGACAGAATACCATACAACTCGTGTAATAGTTTTGAAAACTATGACAGACAAAGATTAGTATATGGAAAGGTGGAATCTAGTAGAATGAAGGTGACTAGCAGAGGGTCTGAAGGCTCTGTACCAGAAGTACTACTGTACTACTGTTTAATTTGTATATTACTGATATAGGAAGGAGAAGATATTCAGTTGTTTGCTGATGATGCAAAACTGAGGAGGGAAAATAGTTGATAAAGGCAATGGTTTAAATGAATTGGCAGCATGAGCAGAGGATAATGGCTGTTGTTTAAATATTGCAAAATGTAAGGCTATGCACTTTAGAATGAAAACAAACTGTGTAATACATTGATGATATTGGATTGCAGGAGGTCGACAAAGCTAGATCTGGGGATGATGGTCAAAAGAAAGTTGAAGTTCAGAGAGCACAATTCAAAATTTACCAAAATATCTCAAAGGATTACTTGGATGTTGACGAACACACTGGCAAGTAGAGATAGAGTTATTATCTCTCTCTCTTTATAAGGCAATGATACGGCTCATTTTGACTACTGTACACAAATTTGGTCATCGAAGTTTCTTAGGAATGAGGTTGGGGTGGAAAGTCTAGTTGACAGGCAGAAAGAAAGGACATGATAGAAACTTATACGTTACTAAAGGAGTTCTAATATTGACTTGAAGGAAATTTTTCAATACTTGATGGGTAGTAAGAGAGAACTTGCACTCACCCCTGGAAGTTGTGTACAAGTAGTTAGTGAAAGGGGGGAAACTAGATTTTTTGATTGAAGAATGATGAAGGAGTGAAACAGACTGCCAGAGATAGTTGTGCGTGCCCTGAGAGTGAATGGATTTAAGAAAAAGTATAACAGTTACTGTACGAATAATGATTAGTGTCAGTCTCTTGTAACGTGTCTTGACTTCATAAAGATAACCATATAACAATAATAAACTATTGAGAAGTCAAGGACAAAGTCTCATAACTTCAATGTTATTATTAACATTAGCCATCAGACAGATATCATGGGAATTCATACTCTCATGCAAAAAAAGATCATTGAACACTGCTTTAAACCATTGATGCAACCCATTATGATCATTCACAGTTTAAAAGGAAATTCGATACTGCAAACCTTTGATTATAATAAACGATTTCTTTCCATGAGTTTCCTGTAATAAGAACTGACTGAATGACAGGATCAGATGTGCTTTAAAAAAGTAATAATTAACAATTATCAATTAACAGTGACATGAATAATTGGAGGGGAAGAAATAAGGAGGACAGACATTTTTCATTAAGAAGTTACATGCAATGTTACACCTGTATTCCAGTGGTCAGGAAAAATAACATCAGACAGACAGCAAAAGAAACTATGTGTAACTATTTGTGAAAGCAGACTTCTTAATTAAATTCTTTGCACTTTGGAAACAATAAAATAGACTGAAAACAGTAGTAAGAGTTGTTTATTTTTTAACAGTATACATTAGAACACAGAAAAATAGGTAAATAATTAATTTATTAACTTATTGCTGATATTTCGCTGGCGTTATAACCAGCATCTTCAGAGCACAAAAACACAGTTTGTCACAATACGCGAGACTAACAACATGGTGTAATCAACGGACTAGTTAAACAAAATTGTAGCAGCAACACAAAGACTAGAGTCCTGATTTTGGCGCCCTCTATCTGAAAAAAAAAAATGCAGCTATCACATAAGACTAGAGTCCTAAACAGAGAAAAAAACCGGTACTAGTTTTTTCTTAAGATGACTGTCTCCTAGATGTTAGGCAAATTTATACAGCCATATTTGTTGAGATTTGGAGTGTGTTTCAGAGTTCTCTCTGAAACAATCTCTCTGACTTGTAAGAGCTTCTGTGCAGTACTTTTGTTTTCTTCCAGTTGATCCTGTGTGCAGGGGTATCCAGAGCATGGTCTGCTAGGCCCGACTTGCCATAGTGATAATACCGGATGTATCTTTTGTGTTCGCTGATGCAGATGTTCACAGGTAAGTGGAAGTTAAAAATGGTGCGCAATTTAACAGGTTAGCCTTCTTAAAGAAGTGCCGAGACACCAATTTAATACCGAACTGTGTTAAAATCAAAAACAAGTTCCATTCGGCCAAAGCCCAATGCATTTATAAACGAGCGAGTGTAGCGCCATTACGTGAACAGATTAACGCCACTCATCTAGAATTAGCAAAATCAAATTCAACCATCAATGCACTACGTGAATCACTATATAATATTCTGAATATGGAACTATGGCAGATCCTAGATAACATCACCGACGCAACGGCTAAAAAAGAATTCAACATAGTCAAAAATCGGCACCAAAATAAGTTTGAAAATCTCCAACAATGCAACACTATACAACGACCACAATTACAATAAAACCTCATTGTCATGAATTTATCGTCGCTCACCTTAAGCAAAGAAGCCACTAGTGCTTTAAGTCGAGGGCACAATTTTGCCACGACTCCCAAACAAGTTCCAAAAGCCGAAATAATGGCATCCATCGAACGGGGAATATACGACCTGCCTCCAACAATAGCCAACAACATACGTTTAGATGTGGCCAACATCCTAATCAAGTCTAAGCCTCCCAAAAATAATATCCCACATAAGGAAATCATTGCAGTAAAAGAGCTACAGAATAATAGCCAGATTATCATAACAAAAGCAGACAAAGGGAATGCAACCGTGGTGATGGACACAATAGAATACGAAAACAAAATGCACACATTACAAGATCAGTCAACATACAAAATTATAGATCGCAATCCCACCAACACACAAAAGAATAAGGCACGTAAATTATTGAAAAAGTCACTTCCTGGCCCAAAGACACATAAACAAACTCAAGGCCCTTCCATGTTAAAACACCTAAGATTTATGGAGCACCAAAAATTCACAAACAAGGTACACCCTTACGCCCAATTGTGGACAGTATAAATAGTCCCACATACAAACTGGCTAGACATTTAACTAAGCTACTAGCCACTCACAAACAATTCTCCCTCCTTTGTCAAAAATTCAGCCCATCTAAAAAGCATCTTACAACACCATACCCTAAAAAGCTCAGACTTAATAGTAAGCTTTGATATCACCTCACTATTCACAAATGTACCACTAATAGAAACCCTCAATCTACTGAAGTCACACTTCCCCCTGATATATTTGAACTATTAAAATTCACAATACATGCAGGATATTTCACATGGAAAGGGAAAATATACAAACATAGATGGGACAGACATGGGCTCCCCCCCCCAGCCAACTTTTACATAGAACACCTGGAAAAACTAGCAATCAATACAGCCACTCTCAAACCAACACTTTGGCTATGCTATGACGATGTGCTTGCTATTTGGCCACATGGCCCAGAGACATTGGGAACATTCTTAGCGCATTTAAATAGCCAACATCCAAAAATCCACTTTACAATGGAACTGGAAGCTAATAACTGTCTGCCTTTCCAGGATACACTTATCACACATCTTCCAGATGGTTCTTTATCATTTTCAGTTTTTAGAAAACCCACACATACAGGGAGATATTTACACAAACAATCACACCATCACCCTTCTCAACAATATGGCATGTTATAAATGCTAACCCACAGAGCAAGAGCAATCTGTTCCATTGACAATGCTCTTCCTGCTGAACTGGCTCACTTATGCCACACCTGCTTGGCCAATGGCTATAATCCCCATAAGATAAACAAAATACTAAACGCTCCTAAGAAACCCCTCCCACTTCCACCACAGAGAACTACAACAAAACAGTCATCATCCCATACATTAAAGGCACATCCAAAAAGATTTCAAGAATTCTTAATAAACATGAACTACACACCACATTCAGACCGTGTGGCAAATTAGCAACCCTTATCTGCTCACCCAAGGACAGCATTCCCCCTTTATTACATCCAGGAGTCTACGAAGTACCCTGCTCATGTAATCAAGCCTACTAAGGTCAAACAGGAAGAACTGTGAACATCCGCATCAGCGAACACAAAAGATACATCCGGCATTATCAGTATGGCAAGTCGGCCCTAGCAGACTATGCTCTGGATACCCCTGCACACAGGATCAACTGGAAGAACACAAAAGTACTGTATAGAAGCTCTTACAGGTCGGAGAGATTGTTCTTAGAGGCAACAGAAGCTCTGAAACACTCTCCAAATCTCAACAAATATGGCTGTATAAATTTGCCTAAAATCTGGGAGACAGTCATCTTAAGAAAATCTAGTACCGGATTTTTTCTCTGTTTAGGACTCTAGTCTTATGTGATAGTGCATTTTTTTTTTTTTCAGACAGAGGGCGTCAAAATCAGGACTCTAGTCTTTGTGTTGCTGCTACAATTTTGTTTACTAGTCTGTTGATTACACCATGTTGTTATAGTCTTGTGTATTGTGACAAACTGTGTTTTTGTGCTCTGAAGATGCTGGTTATAACACCAGCGAAATATCAGCAATAAGTTAATAAATTAATTATTTACTTATTTTTCTGTGTTTTAATATATACCATTAAAAAATAAACAACGTGTACAACGAACACATAAGTCTGTCCACACGTAGTAGTAGTATGCACAAAAAAGCATGGCATATGCTCCAAAAATGTGAGACTAGTAAAGAAAGGAGAAAAATCAGAACACAAAATGTAATTCAACATAATTAGTATATAAGTCAAAAGAAGCTATTTTGAATCCTAAGAAGCTATTTTGTTATGTGGTCAATAGAAGAAAATAATAAATAGGATAAACATTAAGAATTGAAAAACACGTCATTTTTTTAAATTTTATCCACAGAATTTTTAGTAATGCCTCATGATTACTGTTAACATAATTGAATGGTAAAAATAAATGAATTATTATTACTATACACACATCTCCATGGAGTCAAAAGACTCACTGTGGGAGACCAAATATTCACATAATATCTATCATACCTCTTCTTAAACTCATTCACTGATTCGTTTTGGTAAATTATGGAGACTACAACCATGTTAAGAATAATTACTTTAATTTCCCCGATGTTTTGACTTTCATATTAAGGTCATCATGTAGAGTAAACACATATACTTTATATACAAAGACAAGCTATATTACATTTCAAACAATATGCCACAATTATCAATTGTGGCATACTGTTAACAATCCAATTTGTTAATTGTCCTATTAACCAGAAATAAGAGATAACAGGAGCAACCAACTGCCTTCAATGAACAGCTATGTGATTTACCTTTCAAGCCATGCCCTGAACAATGATGAACTCGATGAAAATGGAACTTTTTAAAGCTACTTCAGGTCTCCAATAAGCAGGGCAGTTACCTCACGCCAGGCGATGACATTTATCTCCCACTTAAAGACAATCACAAACATCCATGCCCATGGCAGGATTTGAACCTGCAGCCTGTTGGTTGGAGAGTGGATATGTTAACCACTTAGACAACCAGGCCAGCAAAATTAAGCAGGTGTTTGGGAATGAACCTAAACAAGCAACACAAATGCATACAATTCATAATTGAAATTGAATGTCAGAACTTCTAATTTTAGATACACTTGTCACATGTCTTCCTTCTGGCAGTCTTTCCTTCACTGTTTACAGTAAGCTTACACATACCGGCCAATATATACACATAAACTCTAACTACCACCCAACAGAAAATCTAGGCATTGTTAACACACTAAAAAACAGGAATTTAAAGATTTGCTCCACTGAGCAAATGGGCCCCTGCTGTTTAACTTGTTTGTAAATGCATGGACCCATTGGCTCAGTGGAGCAAATCTTTAAATTCTTGTTTTTTATTGTGTTAATGATTGAGGATTTTCAGTTGTTTGCTGATGATGCAAAGTTGAGAAGAATTATAAGTAGCACAACTGATGTCAATTCCCTTCAGGAAGATTTGAATAGACTTTTTACTTGGACAAAGGAGGGGGGTTGTAGTTTTAACATCAATAAGTGTAAGGTGTTGCATTTTGGAGTGCAGAAATATAAGGCTGTGTACTACGTCAATAGGAAGTGGATGAGATTAGAGATTTGGGAGTGATGGTTGACAGTGGACTGAAGTTCAGAAAGTATATTGCTAGTGTTGCCAAGGCTGCACATCGTAGTGCTCTTATGATAAAAAGTACTCTAACATGTAGAGATAAGGAAGTGGTTGTACCACTGTATAAAGCACCAGTCAGACCACACTTGGAGTATTGTACTCAAATCTAGTCACCTGGTTTTCAATGTGATGTAGAGACATTGGAAAGGGTTCAGAGGTGAGTGACTAAGACAATGTCTGAACTTTGGAATGCTAGTTATGGAGAGCGGTTGAGGAGATGTAGATTACAGAGTTTGGTGGATAGGAGGAAAAGAAGTGAATTTAGTAGAATTTTTACATGAAGAAATTGTCAGTGAACAAAATGCATTACCAGAATGTGTTGTTAATACAAGGAGTGTGATGGATTTTAAGATTCTATATGAAAAATATGTTGTCAGTTGAATGAACTTCCCACAATGAGTCTGCCAACTCCATGGAGGGTGTAATAATAATAAAAGTTATCACCAATACCTTCCTAAAAGTGGCTACAGCAAAAATACCATCAACAAAATTCTTCACAAGACTGCACCTAATATTAAAAATAAGCTAGATTACAATAAAACTGTAGCTAATCCATACACTAAAGAGATATAAGATAAAATAAACAGAATACTACAGAAATAGAACCTTAATGCCACCTTTATACCTCTGGCAAAAGTAAAGAACTTATTCAACTCCTCCAAGGAACCACTTCCTCCACTGATCTACCCTGGGGTATACCGTATTCAGTACATCTGTAATTATTAGTATTATTATTACCCAAAGACCTCATGGAGTCAAAGACTCATTTGGGAGGGCATTTTATCACACACACACATATCTCATCATACCGTGTCTTAAACATACTCAAACTCCTTGCAGACATCACACTCTCAGGCAAGGCATTCCAATCATTCACAACTCTGCATGAAAAAAACCTGCCTCTCACTCTCTCCTACTCACACCCTCTTTATACAGTTTCCAGGGATGACCTCTGGTTCTCCCCTGATCTCCCACTATTTTCTGTAGAACCTCTTCAGCATTGATCCCATTACAACCCCTTACAACCTTTTAGGTCTCTATCATATCTCCCCTCTTCCTCCTGTCCACCAGATTCTGCCAATTGCATCTTCTCAATCTTTCCTCATACTTGACATTCCCGAGGTCAGAAACTACCTTAGTCAGTCGCCTTTGGACCCTTTCCAACATCTCTTCATCCTTCTGAAAACCAGGTGACCAAATCTGGGCACAATAGTCCATGTGTGGCCTAATCAAAGCCTTATACAACGGAACAAGAATCTCCCTACTTCTACACGTCAGTGTCCTCCGCATCATTCCCAGAAGCCTTTGTGTTGTCTTCACAATTTTGGCGGTGTCCCCTAAATTTTAGATCCTTATCCACTATCACCCTCAGATCTCTTATTTCCTCTACCTCCAACAATATATTCTCACCAAGCATAAATTCTGCATCCCATCTTTGTTTTCCAAATTTTAAAACCTTACATTTTGCAACATTGAACTCACATCCTCATTTCCATGCCCAATCACTCAATTTATTCAAGTCTTCTTGTAAGGCCACAACATCTTCACTACTCTTTATGGTTCGTCCCAACTTTGCATCATCTGAAAACAACTGAATATCTCCATCCAAATCTTCGCCAATATCATTAATATACAAGTTAAACAGTAATGGTCCTAAAACAGACCCCTGAGGCACTCCACTAGTGACTTTCCTTTTCCTGGATATTGCACCCCCATACACAACTTGTTGATACCTATCAGATAGCCAGTCTCCAATCCAATGCACTAATCTAATATCCAACCCCATCCACTCCAATTTGAGTATCAATTTATCATGCGGTAATCTATCAAAAGCCTTTGTGAAATACCGTGTATCCTTCTCCTCTGTCCAAGGAAGCAGTCACTTTATTGTAATAAGTAAGTAGATTACTAAAACATGACCTCCCTTTAGTAAATCCATGCTATCCATCAAAGATAATACCATTGTTGTCAACCCAACTCTGGATTCAAGTTCTCACAAGCTTCTCCAACAACTTAATCACAACACCTGACACACAGATAGGCCTATAGTTTGATGCTTGAGTTCGATCACCTCCTTTATGAAGTGGCACAATCTTGCCCTCCTTCCACTCCTTAGGAACTTGACCAAGTGCCAGACTCATATTAAAAAAATATGTGAAGGCAGGTGTCAACTCCCCGGCACATTCCTTCAGAATACGTGGTGATTATCTATTCCCAAGGCCTTATTAACATCTAGTTTACTCAACTCCCTATACACCTCTTGCTTACTTACAGTCAGTCTCTCCTACCCATAATCAACTGCTCTCAATCTCTCCATGAAGTAACATTTACAAGATTGAAAGATCTTTATGAACAGCTCATTAAGTATCTCCACCACACATTCTGCAACAGCTGTCTTTATACCATTTTCTACAATCAATGTCATCCTTCCATAATAATTCTTTCTTTTGCTGGCTACATATCGAAAGAACTCCTTAGGATTCTTTTTTGCTTCATTAGCTAATTACTGCTCATACCTCTCTCTTTAGCTACTCTCACCAACTAAGTCACCCTC
Source organism: Typopeltis vanoorti (assembly GCF_054136105.1). NCBI lineage: Eukaryota > Metazoa > Arthropoda > Arachnida > Uropygi > Thelyphonidae > Typopeltis > Typopeltis vanoorti. The sequence goes on from NC_143556.1 coordinate 62,024,604, forward strand.
CTTGCCTGGTCTTTGTAGACCTCATGAAATTGGTTATTTCCACTTCTCTTATGCTGCCTCCATAATGCCCTTTTTCTTTGTATTGCATGCTTAATCTCTTTATTCATCCATCTCACACCTATCTTATTTAACCTTCTCACCCTTGGAATACATCTAGACATTGCATCTACTAGATAGTTTTTGAAAATCCCCCAAGCTGCATTGATCTCTTTTCCAGCTAACTCCTCATTCCATGCTACACCCGCAAGCTGTCTCCTGAGTTCTTCATAATCACCCCCCCCCCTTATAGTTCCACATATACCCTTTTCTCACAGGGGTCCTCGCACTGCTGGCAACCACCCAGGTAATCACCTCATGGTCACTCTCACCAACTGGTGGATGATTTGACACCTCATTTATAATTACATCCTCTGATGAGATGACCAAATCCAAGACCCTTAATCCTTGTGTGCCCTCTGTTACATACTGTCTGAGGTAGTTATCCCTCAAAAACTCAAGGAACTCATTTTCTTTACTTCCAGTTGCTATCTCATCATTCCAGTCTTTATTGCCATAATTAAAATCACCCATAATTTGCCTTATAGGTGAAACAAGACACAGAATTGCTACCCCCTCCAAAAAAAAAGGAACATAAACCAACACATTAAATTTAATAACTATGGTAAATCTTGTCTTTCTGATCATTCCCTAAATACTCTACATAGAATTGACTGGAAAAGCACATGTTTATTACATCACACTAAAACGTGGTAAGAGTGCAAATTTAAAGAGGCCTGTGAAATTCTTATCAATCACCCTGATCTTAATAATAATAATTATCTAAAATTCCCAAGAATATGGATGGTACATATTCTATCCATTACCTTTCATTATAAATTATAATTAGCACTGTAGTAGTCTGAGATCTTAGCCATAATATAACAAACACTTATGTTAAATTATTGATTACACCACAAATATTGCTGTATTAAAATGTATTAAAAGTATTAATATGAATTTGTTCTCTGACAATGTTATAAATAGAATATATCCTTATGTAGGTTTTTTTACACTAGAGGTCAGGCCAGTAGAATAATGGATGATCAAATCACTGTCACTTTGGCATATTGTTTTAAATGAAATATAGCTTATCTTTGTATATGTATACCGAAGATTTGAAGGTCAAAATGTTGGGAAATTAAAGTAATTATTGTTAACAAGGTTGTAGTCTCTGTTATTTACCAAAACTGAATACTGATCACTGTGTAACATTAAAGGAAAAGATTATTCATTGATGAAGCATTCATAACCACCTCTGCCAACCCATTCCATCCATTCATGACTGTTCAAGTAAAAAATACAGTCCTAACACCAATACAATTACCACAAGTGACTCCCTTGTTCTCTGTCTTCTTGCTAGTCACTGAAAAAGTCTTCAGTGTCTCAAAAAAATCCTTTAATCCCCTCTTTTTCACCTATCAGCTATTTTTTTGAAGCCTATAGATCTTCAATCTATTCTCAAAGGGAGCATCCTTGGCCCTGCCACAATCTTTGTTGCTCACCACTGATCCTCTCCACCTCTTCATTCCCACAAAATATTAGACTGATTGCCTAATACTGTGCCATAGGATTCCATTTAATTCCTCTTCTTGCACCTGTAACTTTTGTCATAATCCAATCAATGACTATGTTAAACAATAAACCAGACATTATCCAAACAAGTCTCACACCAATCCTTTTATCTCAAACCATTCTGATGTTGTTTGCTGCCTACCTTGACCTTGGTCTTTCCTTTGGGTCTTTTTTTTTTCCTCCATCCATCAAGACCTATTTTGCTTTTGTTTAAGTCACATTTATTTTAAGACCAACTATTTCAGCTGTTTTATACAAGTCTTCCATTACTTGTATGTCTTCCATTACAATGAAAGACTAATTTAATTCCTCTTCTTGCACAATTCTATTGTGCAAGAAGAGGAATTAAATTCCATTTAATTCCTCTTCTTGCACCTGTAACTTTGATCATAATCCAATCAATAAACCAGACATTACACAACCAAGTCTCACACCAGTCCTTATCTTAAACCATTCTGATGTTGTTTGCTGTGCAATAACACAACAATATTCTCACGTTTTTCAGGAATTCTATAACTTTTCATAATTAGCTATAATGTTTCTCTATCAATACTGTCAAATGCTTTAGTAAAATCTACAAAATCTCTAAACTGTCTTGTATATAGTTTAGTTTAATGTTATGACTAATTTTTCTCTTATTTCACATAAATTTATTCAGTTGACTACCTACCATACCACTATGCAAATTCTATTGTCTATTTCAATATTAATTTGCTATCTTTACTACAAATTGTGCCTAAATCCTTGAATTATTTTACTTTTTCTAAGATTCTCATTCAGATTTCACCCAATGTTTTCATTATTCCTGCCAATTTTTACAGTTTTTATCCTTTATTATCAATTTTCATACCAAATTTGTTATAACAGTTATTTAATTTAGTTAGAGAATCCTGCAGACCTGTGCATAATTTATTTATGACCATCATCATTATTATCATTAATTTATGTTGCATAAATTGAGTGTGGGGGTCATCTGTATGGCTCTCCCACTGTTCTTGCCACTTTTGCTTCAAGTCAAAGTTAGAATGTAGTAGTAGTTGGGCTAATTGTAGTGGTGGATGTCTTGATCTCAATCGTCATACACTTAAGTCTGGGAGATCTAAATGTATTGGTAAGGCTGTGTTCTCCAAGATTTTCTTATACTCATGTAAGAGAGCCTTAGTCCTGCGCAGATTCGGTGGAACAATGTTACTAAGAGCTGGAAGTCAGTGTGTGGGCGTTGATTTAATTGTGCCAGAAATCAGTCTCATTGTATTATTTAGTTGGCTATCAACAAGTTTAACATTTGTGCTATTTAGCCACACTGGTGAGCAATATTCGGCAACAGAGAAAACTAGACCAAGAGCAGTAATCTGCAGATTATCGGCTGTTGCTCCCCATGTCGTGCCTATTAGTTTTTGTATTATGTTGTTATGGGTTCTTAACTTAGCAGAAACGTTTGTTAGGTGTTGCTTGTAAGAGAGCATGTGGTCCAGGGTAACGCTCAAGTACTTTGGAAACTGTGTCGTAGTAAACATCCTTCAAAGAAGATATGTAAAGTGACATCTGCCATGTGATTATTAAGGTAAAAGCTTGATACTTCTGTTTTGTCTGGATTGAGCTGGAGCCTCCATTTTTTATAATATTCACCTATAGTTTTCAGATCTTTTGTAAGTACGTCTTCGGCCTGACTCATATTTTTGTGTCGAATGGCAATTACAGTGTCATCAGCATAACAGAACTTGCGTTTCTCTCTTCATTCCATCCAGGGACATAATCTTTTCTGTAACCTCTAGGGATATATTTTTTCGCAGTTGATATGATTGCTCCTACAAATCTCTTGTACTCTACAACTCTAGCAGGTATCCACCGAACACATTTATCCAATTCATTCGCAAAATTTCTCCAATTTGCTTTTTTAAAATTCCAACGCGGTCGTGGAAAGGATCTTGCTATAGGTAGTGTCATACCAATTTTGATGCTTGCTCACACCTCCCACGAAAATCCTGGACTCAGCTTAATAGAATACGAACTGGTCATGGTTTATGTGCGGACATGCTTTTTAAATGGGGTAAACGACCATCCCCGCTCAGAGACAAACTGTGAACCATATTGTGACTCAGTATTATCTCAGAGCATATTCAGGAGACAAATTGGACTTTTTAAGTGCTACACCCGAAGCCATGAACTATCTGACCAATATGGATGTAACCTTTTAATTTTATTGGTTTTTAAAATGACTTTTGACTTTTAATTTTATATGTTATTAAAGTATATTGTACTGCATGTTTTGATATTCATGCCATACGAATAAATAAATAAATGAGTGTGGGGAGGGGTGTAGCTCAGTGGTAGAGCATTCGCTATGCATGTGAAAGGCCCCGGGCTCGATCCCCGGCACCTCCAAGTGGGGTTCCACAGGGCTCAGTACTGGGACCTGTATTGTTCAACCTTTATATCAATGATATTGTTAATGGATTGCAAGGGGACATTCAGTTGTTTGCGGATGATGTGAAACTGGGAAGGGTTATCAGATAGTGCAGATGTGGCAGCCCTGCAAGAGAATTTGAATAAACTAGACAGATGGGCAAATGAATGGGGATGTCAGTTCAATGCAGCAACATGTAAAGTCTTGAGGTTTGGGATCCATCGATGGGAGGGTGCATACTCAATTGGAGGAGCTGTACTGGAGGAGATAGGGGAGACAAGAGATCTGGGGGTGATGATTGATAGAAAACTGAAATTCAGGGAGCATATTGCAAAGGTGGTGAGGGTAACTCAGAGGATTGCTGCAATACTGAGAAGGACGCTGACCTGCAGAGATAAAAGAGTTATCATTCCATTGTATAAGACCCTGATCAGACCACACTTAGACTATTGTTCTCAGAATTGGTACCCAGGATTTGACTGTGTAAAGGGTACAGAGGCGGATAACAAAGATGGTTATAGGACTGTACAATATGAGTTATGAGGATCGACTGAGGGAATGTGGACTGCAGAGTTTGGTGGATAGGTGATATGATCGAGACTTTTAAACTGTTGAGAGGCAGTTACATGGTAGACATTGGAGAGTTCTTTCACTTGGTGGAACGGCGGGAAGGAGCGATGACAGGAGGCCATCCCTGGAAGTTACGAAAGGAGGCTGTGCGCAAGTGGGTGAGGTGTGGTTTCTTTGCATGGAGGGTGGTTGAACCCTGGAATGCATTGCCTGAGAGAGTCGTTGGAGCGGGAATGGCCAATGGGTTCAAGGAGTGGTATGATAAAATTTGTGTATCCTAAAAACGACCTCCCACGATGAGTCTTTTGACTCCATGGAAGCCTGGATAATAATAATAATAATAATAAAGAGTTGAATCAAATATCCCCAATTATATTAGGCCTAATGCCACTTTCCTTAGTAGAGTGATCAATGTAGATGATGAATAACATTGGAGATAATGTACATTCTTGTCTCACACCTGATTTTATAGTAAACCATCTTTCTGTACCTCCTTCAATTCTAACTGCTGACTAAGAACTCAAATACAGACTATATATTTCTCTGTATAATGTCCCACTGACATCATATAAATGTAATGTTTTGAACAGTTTTTCTCTAGGCATCTCATTACATGCTTTTTTTTTTTTAGATATACAAAACTTAAAAATAGTCCTTCCTTGTTATATTCCTATAATTTCTCAACTATTTGTCTTGAAATGAAAATCTGATCGTGACAATCCCTATTTGGCCTACACATTGCTTACTGTTCTAGTTTTCCCTCTACAATTTTTATCAGTCTCTTCTCAAGTAAACATTTATGCTTCAATGAATACTATCCGCAACAACAGCAAAGAAATTCCTGTGTAATTCCTACACTACAGTCAGTTTTATTTACCTTTTTATAGATGGGTATTGTGATAACTCTACTGTAATCATCCCATATTCACCCTATAGCTTATACAATGAAGCCACCATAAACCTTTTAGACCTTCATATTTGAGTATTTCTGGTTGAACATACTATTCCGAATACCTTTCCACATTTCACAGGTTTTTCATGACTTTTCCTTAAGTATTAATATGTACTTCTGATTGCATTTCTCTTGAATATTTTCTACTCTTCTATCAGAAATAACATTTGTTTCATATAGAAATCTTTTGAAGTAATTTCTACAAACATCTAAAATACCTTCAGTTATCTTTACACATTGATCATCTCTAATTCCTTTTATAGTAGTCTTTCCTCATTTTTTCCCCTTTTTTTTTCAATAGCCTCTACAACATTTTGCCATCTTCCTAATATTCATTATCTGTATTCTCACCAGTCTTCCAAAGACTTTTTATCTACCTTTGCTTTCTTACATATTTCTCTGTATTCTTTCAGAGCATATGTTACTTGCTTGCTGGGAACTTTTAATATGCCTTCTTCATTTCCTTGACTGCATCTTTAACTCCCTTGGTCAATATGGACTCCTGATTTTTCTTTCCTTACAACCAACACCACATGCTTTTTTGTCTGAATCAATCAGGTTTCTTCAGATTCTGCCAGGTTCAGATTGAGTTCCCAAGGTTTAGTTCTTGTTTTTTAAACTTTCATTTTTTATTGAATAATATTTGTATATTTGAGAACTATTTCAGTTCACCTTTGAAAGCTGCTTGACATTGATGTTTGAAAAAACTTTTTAGTTTTCTTTTCAATGTGGAATTCAATTTTATCATGATTAAAACTAATAGTGATCACTTTTTATTACAAAACCTCAATGTGTTTGTGTTCTAAGCCAGGATGAAGATATTTCAACAATAACATAATCAACAAGACTTTTATCATTTCTCATGTCAACTTTCCTTATGAATTTGTGCATAACTTTATGTTGGAACATCGTATTAACAAGGACTAGTCTATGTCTTGAACACAATCTAGCAGGTGCTTACCATTATTAGTAGCTTTACTCTTTTCTCTATTTTCCAAAACATTTTTGAATATCTGATATTCATTTATTACTCTGTTGTTTAGATCGCTAACAAAGACCAACTTTACCTTTATGTCAGATGTTTGCTCTAATGAATCTAAAAATTCCTCCAATATGCTACATATTGCTGTATATAACATCCTATTTACAGCATATAATTGTAGTGTTTTCAGCAGCTTTTCTTTTAACACATTAGTGTATGCCTTACTATATTTACTAAACAGAAATATAAATCCTTAATAAATTCCCATGATTTTTCAAATATTTGTTGTAAAGTAACACTCTGGGTTAACCCTTATTTGTCTTAGGTTCAAGCTAATGGAAATTTGGGATAGTATAAGAATACTTATGATATAGAAAGACTGGATGAAGAGCTAGTTGACTGACAGGTATTAACAAATTGCAGGAGAGTGGTGTCCCAGAAAAGAAGGGAACATGTGGCATACAATGAGATTCTATGTATGAGATATTGCCATGTGATTTATATATAAATACAGTAGATGGTGCTTGGTATTAAGGGAGATGAGGAAGCCATTTTAAATTATACAAAAAGTTGTGGTGATTACAGACAAAGAAAAATGTAATTGTTCTGTAAAAAGAATTTGTATAGTTGTATAATGGGCAAATTAGGAGGAGGAGATTTCAGTTTAAGAATGCCAATGTAAGTTGTTCACTTTGTAGTGGATAACTAGGCTGCTGAATGGACAGCAGATAAAAACCTGATGCATGAGGGCGAAGAATACATACAAACTGAGAATTGTGCAAAAAAAGGATGCTGACAAGTTACAATAAAGAATGATTGCATCACTGTATTAGGCAATGATTAGACTGTACAACTGCATAGATTTGGATATCTGGATTTCTGTAGGAAGAGGAGACTATGGAAAAGACCAAGTTGGGGATAACCAAGGTAGTAGCTGGCATATGAAATGTTAACTCTGAAGATAGATAGAGAGAATATGAATTGCAAAGTTTAACAAAAAGAGAAAAAGATGCAACACACTTTTTATAAGTCTGTAATATACTTCATACTTTTTTTCATACACATTTTAATTCCTAATTCTGAACATAGCTGGTTTCTAAACAAACTACTATAGAATATTAAAAAAACTATTTCAAAATCAGATTGATTTGCCTACTAATTTAGTAGCTCATATTTTGTGAGAATGTTATGCCTGGCTTTGATAAAGGGAATGGATACTGAAAGTGTTTTCGCTTGGCTATACTGTAAATTAAAGATGCAAGGAAATTTTATTCTTGGCTTCATCCTTTATCTAAGTGTAAGCAAACAAAGTTTGCATATGAAGTAATTTCATGATGGGGCTACTTGTATATAGAGGCTGACTTCACATCGACTGCCTTGGTATCCCATAATACGAGCTAGTATTATGGGATACTAAGGTAATTGATGTGACGTCATTAGCCTCCATATACAAATAGTCCAGTTGTGAAGTGACTTCATGTGCAAACCTTGTTTGCTTATACTTGGATAAAGGATGAAACCAATTATCATAATGCATCCATTCCTTAAATTAAAGATGAAACATCTTTAATTTAAGGAATGGATGCATTATGATACTGTTTGACTTTGCTAAGGCATTTGATAGGATACCATGAAAGGCTGTGGAATAAATTGAATATGAGATTGGAATATTGGATAAGCAGGTGTCTGGCAGACATGTATCAGAAAGTGATATGAGTCTATCTGCCAGATTTAAAGTGACAAGTGGTGGTGTTCCTCAGAGATCAGTGATTGGATTTGTTGTTTGATCTATGCATCACTGATATCAGGAAGGACCTGACAGGATATTTTCAATTGTTTGGCAACTCAGACAACAGCCATCAAGAATGTTACTGATATGCAGCACTTATGGAATGACTTGAGCATGCTGGCATATGCTAGCAAATGACAATGGTTATCAATTCAATGTTGTTTAAAGTTATATATACTTTGGTGAGATGAGATTTCCTCCAGCATATTATATTGGTGAGATTGTGCTTGGAAAATCTGGTGAGGCAATGGATCTTGGAGTTATGGTGGATAAAAAAGTTAATGTTCAAAGGTCATAGCAAAGGATGCAATACAACTCAGACAATAGCTGTAATGTCTGGAATGTGTTGACATGTAAGGATAAGAAGGTTATCTTGCCTATTTATAAGAACTTAATATGACTGGACCTGGACTAATTTGTGCAGATTCGATGTGGATTGCAGACACTGCACAAAAAAGAGGGGTGATATGATAGAGAACCCATAATTACCATTCTGAAAGAATGCTATGGGATATTAGTTGATGAAATTTTTCATTATATGGAGGATGGGGAGAGGCAAAAGGGACATCTGTGGAAGTTGAGTTTGTGTGTGGTTAAGAAAGGGATGAGAACTAGATTTTTTTCTCACAGAGGAGAGTGAAACAGCTTGTCCATTGAAGTGGATAATGCATCTAGTATGAATGAGTTTAAGAGAAGATATGACAGATGGTGTTGATGATGTGTGGTCTAACTTGATGAGTCCTTGACTCTGAGGTCTCTGATGTTGATGATGATAATAATAGGTTATACCTAAATCTGAAAAATTAGCTATCATGAAATATCCTCCTCTAGGTACTGTTGGAGCCATTCCTACTGAGGATAGGAAGCTGACCATTCTATCTCTCTTTTTTTCAAGCATATCAGATAACTGCTTCCAATAGCTATTTGGTGTACCTATTCTTTCAATCTCAGTTTCAAATCCTATGGCAACAGCTTCCTGAAAAATAAAAACAAAAATATCTTTTGAGAAAATATATGAATAAAATATAAACTCACTCTTTTAGTGTTTCAATTAGAATATTTAAATTTCCTGATCTTTTCACTTTGTGGTTTAGATAGATCAAATATAATATAATTTTCATAATGCTTCTTTCAGAGAAATAAAATTTTAGCTTTATAACTAGGTAGGCATCACATGCCAGATGTAAAAACAACATTATGGTTTCTTTTTGTATAAAATGACAATTCTATCAGCTGGTTTAGTATACTTGTAATTCATAACTTTTAAATAATCTTCATAAAATGCATTTTGAATCTCTAAAATTCATTTTTAATTTGCTGTAAATATTTTAATAATAACATTATTTTCAGTAATAAGATTCAAAATTTGAATTTGATTACTAAGAATGATACTGTATTACAACATATTAACACAATTCAAAGAAGCTAACACATTATCTGCAACTTACCACCTTTCCAGATGGGATGGGATAAAAACTTGAATAATTTAATGAACAAGATTAAATGTATCTTGCTAAAAAGGGAAATTAGAAAACCTGTTACCATTTGTAAAATTATTCAAGGTTTGACTGTCTTTTAAAAAAGTAGTAATAATTCTCAAAAAAAAGTTAATAAAAAGAATTGCCATTTTATGTGTGTTTCTTACATTGTCAAATATCCATGTGTGATATCATTCAAGGCTTCTTCTATACAAAAAAACACAACAATTAAAAAATTACAAAATTGTTTTGTCATCTTATTGTTCTTAGAAACAAAAGATCTAACTGACTAAAACATCTAAATAAAAAATCTAACCATTCAATACAGAATTTTCTACAATGATAATCAGAAATTTATGCATTAAGTTTATAATTAATTACTAAATGTATTCCAAGGGTCAGAAGGTTAAAAAAGATAGGTGTGAAATGGATGAATGTAGAGATTAAGTATGAAATATAGAGGAAAAGGCATTATGGAGGCAACATAAGATGAGTGGTAATATCAATTACAAAGAAAAAGGCAAGGAGGGTGACTCGGTTGGTAAGGATAGCAAAAGTGCAGTATGAGCAGCAGTTAGCTAATGGAGCCAAATAAAATCCTAGGGAGTTTTTTTTATATTTAGCAGCAAACAAACAAACGACTACTACAAACTACTATGATTATGGAAAGATGACACTGACTGGAGAAAATGGTATAAGAACAACTGCTATGGAGGATATAGTTGAGATATTTAATGAGCAGTTCATTAAAGTCTTTCATTCTTGTGAATGTGACATCATGGAGAGTTTGAGAGCAGTAGATGATAATGATGAGGAGGAGAGACTGACTGTAAGTGAGCAAGAGGTTATATGGGGAATTGAGCAAACTTGATGTTAATAAGGCAGTGAAACTTGATAATATATCACTGCACATTTTGAAGGAATGTGCCAGGGAGTTGGCATCTGCCTTGACATATTTGTTTAATATGAGACTTACATTGGATCAAGTTCCAAAGGAGTGGAAAGAAGACAAGATTGTGCTGCTTCATAAGGGATGTGACAAAACTCAAGTATCAAATTATAGGCCAATATGTGTGTGTCAGTTATTTTGGTTAAAGTGAAGTGTTAGAGAAGCTGGTGAGGACCAGGATCCAAAATTGAGTTGATAACAGTGGTATTATCTTTGATGGACAGCATGGATTTGCTAAAAGGAGGTCATATGTTAGTAATCTTCTTACATATTACAATAAGGTGACAGCTTCATTGGACAAAGGAGATGGGTACACAGTAGATTTTGCAAAGGCTTTTGCTAGATTACTGCATGATAAGTTGATAGTCAAACTAGAGTGGATGGGGTTGGTTATTACATGAATGAATAGGATTGGAGAGTGGCTATCTGATAAGTATCAGCAAGTTGTGTATAAGGAAGCAATATCCTAGAAGAGGAAAGTCACTAGTGGTGCCTGAGGGGTTTGTTTTAGCATCTTTGCTGTTTAAACTGAATGTTAATAATATTGGGGAAAATTTGCATAGAGTATATTCAGTTGTATATTCATACAAAATATGAGAAGCAGAGCAGATGTTGTGGCCTCAAGATAATTTGAATAGATTGAGTGAATGGGCATGGGAGCAGGGATGCCAGTTCAATATTGCAAAATGTAGGGGTTTAAAATTTGGGAAACAAAGATGGGATGTAGAATTTACACTTGGTTGGGATATGTTGTTAGAGGTGGAGGAAATAAGAAATCTTTGGGTGATTTTAGATAAGGATCTAAAATTTAGAGGACACATTGCCAAAATTGTGAGGACAACACAACAAATTCTGGCAATGATGCAGAGGACACTGATTTGCAGAAGTAAGGAGTAGAATCTCCTTACTTCTACAAATAGAATGGAACTAGAATGTTCCATTGTATAAGGCCTAGATTAGGCGACATATGGACTTCTGCACACAGATTTGGTCACCTGGTTTTTAAAAGGATGAAGAGATGTTGGCAAGGGTACAGAGGCAATTGATCAAAATAGCTTCTGATTTCTGGAATGTTGAATGTGAAGAAATGGTTGAGAAGATGCAATTTACAGAGTCTAGTGAATAGGAGGAAGAGGGGGTGATATGATAGAGACAAGATGGTAAAGGGTCGCTATAGAATTAACATTGAATTGGTTTTTCAAATATGGTGGGAGATCAGGATAGAAATGAATGAATGAATGATTGGAATGCATTGCCTGAGAGTGTGGTGTCTGCAGAGAATTTGAACGTGTTTAAGGCAAGGTATGATATGCTGTGTGTGTGTGACAAAGAGACCTCCTAGACTCCATGGAATCTTAGGATAATAATAAGGATAATAATAACTTAACTGTTTTTCAATCTGTACTGTTCGTTTTAAACAGAAAACAGGAATGAATAAAGAATTTCTAGTTGTAGTAATGTAAAGTAGTTGGTATACAGGATTAAGCATCTCAATTTTGGCTACAATTTCTAAATGAACTAATTATTATTATTAGTAGTAGTAGTAGTAATAGAATTACAGACTTCCATGGAGTCATGAGATTCACTGTGGGATGAACCACTTAACAAATCTGAGACTGCAACTCTAATTTTGGACCTGAACTAAAAACATACCTGAATGACTGAAATTTATTTCAAATTCAAAAAACTTCTGAAATTAAATTAATAGATGGATGAATCATTTCTGAAGCACTTACCATCTGCTATTTATCTTTACCATTTAAATTTTATAAAAAGGATTTTGCATTTGTGGATGATCTACTGTAAATTTGTAAGTGCTCAATTCTTTAAAAAAATGTTTATCTAGATTTCTAAACCAACAAGAAAAACTTCTGCATATACATATAGAAGTGTCTATTCTCAGAAAATATAATGGCATATTTTATAGCAGAGTCCAACTAAATGAATGTAAGAAGGAGCATAACTTGAAATTCTAAGAAAATCAATGGGTTTAGCTTTAGCATGTAATAATTTCACCTTAGTTCAGCTGAAAGGATTAACTGAGAAGTCATTTTTCAAAACATCATAATCAAACTCTTATTAAAATGAACTAGAACAAGGGATTTAAGGATGCCACCCAGAGTTAATGTTAATGACATATTCAAGAGCATTATACTTAAATTAATGATAATGCAATTACTTAAAACACTAATATATTTTTGATAATTATGTGGCTGAAAATGCTGTGTATAAAGCTTTGATTACACCATATCTGAGTTTGGAACAGAAGAAAAAATTGTTTTATTATTATTAAACAGGTGTCTCCACAGAGTCAAAAGACTCATCACGTGAGAACCCACACTAACCATTATTCACATAATAGAAATGAAGCTAAAAGAAATCCTAGGTTCTTTAATGAGGTTAAAGAACCTAGGATACTTCATTAAAGTATTCCATCCTTGTGATTGAAACATAATGCAGAACTTGAGACTAGTGGGAATTGGGGAGGAACCAATGATGGTGAGTGAGCAGGAGGTGGGTGACGAAATGATTCAACTTTGCAAACAAGGCCGTGAGACGATGGTATATCACTGCATGTCTTGAGTTAATATTCCAGGGAGTTAAAAACAGCTTTAACTTACATTTTTAACATGACCCTTAGATTAGCTCAAGTTCCAAAGGAGTGGGAAGATGGGAAAATTGTTTCACTTCATAAAGTGAGTGATAAGACTAAAGCTTCGAATTATAGACTAATCAGCTTCTCTGGAGTTGGGGCTAAGGTGTTGGAGAATTTAATGAGGACAAGGATTCAGAGTAGAAGAATTCTATTTAATGGACAGCATTGGTTTGCTAAAGGAAGATCATGTTTTAGCAATCTGCTTACATATTGTAATAAGGTGACAAATACATTGGACAAGGGGTGGGATATGCAGTAGTACATTTAGATTTTGCAAAGACTTTTGATACCACATAGCAAACTAGTAATTAAATTGAAACAGATGGGGTTGGATAGTAAATTAGTGCATTGGAGTGGAGATTGGTCTGACAGCAAGATGTGAATGGGGGGGGGGGGTAATATGCCAGAAGAGGAAAGTCACTAGTGGTGTACCCCATGGATCTATTTTAGAGTCATTGTTGTTATTGTTTAATTTGTATGTAAATTACATTGGAAAAAGTAGAAATGGTGATATACAGCATGATGCAAAGTTGGATACAGTTATGAGAAGTATAACAGATGTTGTAGCTTTGCAAGAGGACCTAAACAGACCATCTGAATGGGCAAGTGTGTGGCTGTCTTATAGGTATCAGCAAGTTGTGTATGGGGGATTAATAGGCCAGAAGAGGAACGTCACTAGTGGTGTACCCCATGGATCTATTTTAGAGTCGTTGTTGTTTAATTTGTATGTAAATGACATTGAAAAAGGCTGAAATGGTGATATACAGTTGTTTGCAGATGATGCAAAGTTGAGTAGAGTTATGAGAGTAGAGCAGATGTTGTAGCTTTGCAAGAGGACCTAAACAGACTGTCTGAATGGGTGAGTGTGTGGGAATGTCAATTTAATGTAGCAAAGCTTAAGGTTTTAAAATCTGGGAGACAAAAATGGGATGCAGAGTATAGGATTGGTGGTGTTGGTTAAGAGGTGAAGAAGATGAAAGATCTGCAGTGATGGCAATTAGGGATTTGAAATTTCATGGACGTTTTGCTAAAATTTTGAACACAACACAGCGGATTATGGGAATGTTGTGGAGAACATTGGCAAGTAGAAGGATGTTTCAATTCCATTTTAAAAGACTTTGATCAGGCTGCATATAGATTACTGTGCACAGATTTGATCACTCAGTTTTCAAAAGGATGATGAGTTGTTAGAGAGGGTCAGAGATAATCAACTAAGTCGGTTTCTGGTCTCTGGAATGTGGAATATGAGAAACAGATTGAGAGAATGCATTACAGAGCCTGGTGGATAAAAGGAAGAGGGGGGGAGGCATGACTGAGATGTATAAGTTGGTAAGGAGTGTTACCAGATTAACATTACTGAGATTTTTCATAAAATATCTGGAGTCAGGAGAAGAATGAGAGGCAATCCCTGGAAGCTGTATAAGGTGGTTTTGAGTGAAGGGAATGAGGAGTAAATTTTTATTTCATGGAGAATGGCTGGAGATTGGAATGCATTGCCTGAGAGTGTGCTGAGTGCAGAGACAGGAATGTAGTTAAGTCAAGGTATAATGAGACGGGACCTCTTGAAGTCTTTTGGCTCCATTGAGGACTCATGATAATAATAATGATGATAATAATATAATAATAACTTTAACCAGCTTTTCCAATACTCCTGAGATATCAACTGATCTGTAATTTTTACTCCTGTCTTGGAGCCACCTTTATGTAAGGGAAGTATTTTACCCACTTTCAACTAATTTATAACCCTGCCAGAGCTGAAACTTAATGTTTCTTATGGTGATCTTAAACATGAGATTTAAACTTCGCCACTAGTATACTAGCTAGTATACAACCTAGTATACTAGTATTGTGGAATGTACAAAGAAATAAAGAAAGAAATTTATTTACATTAAATTTGAATCCTATTATAAAATAATATTTATCATCATCATCATCATCAAATTCCTGCCATGTACCCTCAAGGGATGTACAGGATATGATAGTACTACATGAAAAAAATTACATCATTATTAATTTCCTATCTACAATTTTCCTCCAAATCAGTCTGTTACTTGTCAAGACTCCAACATTATCAGATCTTATATTTCTATCGTCTAAAGCACTTTGTACCGTATCAATCCACCTATATCTTGGTCTTCCTCTGGGTCGTTTTGCTGCCAACCTGGCAGAGAACACTTCTTTTGCTAATCTTTCCTCGCCCATTCTGTTTAAGTGACCATACCACCTGAGATTAGCTCTGCTAACGCATTCCTGGATGCTGACAATGTCAAGTTCTTTCCTAATATCCTCGTTTTTAATATGATACTGCCATTGATGCCATCTGTTCATGCCTATAATCTTTCTCAGGACTCTCATATCTGTGGTCTCTAGTCTTTGGTCAAGTGTTTTACTTTTGACCCAGCTCTCAGATCCATAAGTTAAAACTGGTTTGAACACTGTCTTGTATACAGCTAATTTAGTGTTCCGACTAATTTCTCTCTTATTCCATATGAATTTATTCAATTGACTTCCCACCATACCAGCTTTGCTGATTCTGTTGTCTATTTCTATATTTAATTTACCATCTTCAGTAAAAATCGTGCCTAAATAGTTGAAATGTTTTACTTGTTCCACAGGTTCTCCATTCACAACACAGTTGACATTTTCAATGATTCTGCCTATTTTCATTGTCTTTTGTCTTTTTATTGCTGACCTTCATACCATATCTATTACAACAGCTATTCAATTAAGTCAGGGAATCTTGCAGACTTGTAGCGGATTTATTTAGAAGTATAACATCATCCGCATAAAGCAAAGAGCTGACATTAACATTTCCAATTTTGATATCATGTTTAATACCACTTTCCTTCATAATGTGATCCATATAGATAATGAATAACAGAGGGGATAATGTACATCCTTGTCTCACACCAGATTTAACATTAAACCATCTCCCTGTACTTCCTTCAATTCTAACTGCTGACTTACAACTCAAATAAAGACTAAGTATTGCTTGATATAATGCCCCATCGACACCATATAACTGCAGCGTATTGAATAGCTTCTCTCTTGGCACCTTGTCATATGCCTTTTCCAGATCGACAAAACTTAAATACAGATCTTTGTTATATTCCCATGCTTTCTCGACTATTTGTCGTAAAGTGAAGATCTGATCCTGACAGCCTCTATTTGGCCTGAATCCAGCTTGTTCTTCACCAAGCTTTTCTTCCACAATTCTTCTCAACCGTTTCTCAAGTATACTAGCATAGATCTTGCCAGGAACACTCAGTAGGGAAATACCTCTGTAATTCTCACATGCAGTTTTATTTCGCTTTTTATATATAGGTACTATGAGAGCTCTACTCCAATCATCGGGAATTCGTCCCTCTGTCCAGGCTTTCTGAACTATGCAGTGCAGCCACTGTAACACTCTTATACCACCATACTTCAGCATTTCTAGTCGAATATCATCTACTCCTGCTGCCTTTCCACATTTCAAGCCTTTGATGGCTTTTTCTACTTCAAGTATGGATATGTATTCCTGACTGCATGCCTGGTCAGTGTTTTTTTACCACTGTACTGTCATCACTGCTTGTTTCATTTAGCAGTTTTTCAAAGTAATTACTCCATACTTCAAGGATATCTTTTTCTCCCGTTTTCATGTCACCTTTATCATCTCTAACTCCTTTTACAGTACTCTTTCCTCCATTCCTAAGCTTCTTCAACAACCTCCAGAATATTTTGCCACCTTCTTGATATTTATTTTCTATATTCTTGCCAAAGTCCTCCCATGACTTTTGTTTAGCTAGTTTTACACAGTGTTTAGCATTCTTGCATTTGTCTCTATATTCTCTAAGAGCACAATCTGACTTATTTGACAGGAAATTTTGGTATGCTTTCTTCTTTTCCTTCACTGCCTCTTTAACTTCCTGTGTCCACCAGGGAGTTCTGATTTTTTTATCCTTACAGACAACCTCACCACATGCCTCTCTGGCAGAATCAATCAATGTTTTCTTCAGAGTTTGCCACTGAATCTCCAAGGTTTGATTCCTGCTCTCAAACTCTTTCATTTTTTTCTTGAATAATATTTATATATTTTAGTCTACAGTTCACACCTGAGAGCTGCTCAACTTTTATTCTCTTTAAAGCTTTCTTATATGTTCTTCTTTTCAATATGAAATTCAATTTTATCCTGCTCAAGACTAAATAGTGATCACTTCCAATTTCAAATCCTCTGTACACTCTGGTGTCCTGCACCAGGGAGAAAACATCACTATCAACAATAACATAGTCAATGAGATTCTTATTCCTAGCCTCTTCTCTCCATGTGAATTTGTGCACATTTTTATGTTGGAACATGGTGTTAGTAATAACCAGTCCATGTCCTGAGCAGAAATCCAACAGATATTTGCCATTATTATTAGCTTTGCTCTTTTCTCCAAATTTTCCCAAAATATTTTTGTATGTCTCACAATCATTTCCTACTCTGCTATTTAGATCCCCAACAAGGACCAACTTTTCATTTTTCATTGTGTCAGTTGCTTTTTCTAAAGCCTCAAAAAATTCCTCCACTTCTACCTTAGTAGAACCTTCTGTGGGACCATAGGCACAAATAAGTCTCATTGTCCAGTTCCCCATTCTCATATTTGCCCACATTACTCTATTTGAGACTGACTGCCATTCAAGAAGATTAGCCTCGTATTTTGTGTTGAATACTATGGCTACTCCTTCTTTTCCTTGATTGTCATTGCCTGAATATAACATTTTGTATTTATTGCTCAGAAAGATCTCACCAGTTTTGGTCTTTTTTGTTTCAGTCATCCCTATTATGTCGATCTGGTACTTATCTAATTCCTCAGCTAGCTCCATTTCTTTGCCATTCAGGCTTCTTACGTTGATAGTGCCGATCTTTAACTCTGGTGATGTTGAGTTGGGGTTTATTTTCAGATTTGTTCCAGTAGCTGA
The DNA here is from genome assembly GCF_054136105.1 of Typopeltis vanoorti. Classification (NCBI taxonomy): domain Eukaryota; kingdom Metazoa; phylum Arthropoda; class Arachnida; order Uropygi; family Thelyphonidae; genus Typopeltis; species Typopeltis vanoorti. Next base: position 62,042,942 of record NC_143556.1, read on the forward strand.
CTTTTCGCTGTTCACCCTGGTTCCCTGGCAAAAATAACGGGGGCCTTGTTTAACCGGGCGACGCCCCAGCCGGCATGAAATTTTGTCATGTTGTACCATCATTCTATATTTTGGTTTAACCAATAAGATTACAATTTGGTCGGCTAAATCCCAAATTGCCAGCCCATCCTCGTCCGTTCAGTATCCAAGTAGATACCCAATAATATTTATTCGTATGGATATTATTTTTTTTTTCTGGGAAAACTCCCATGTTACTCCTCTTAACAAACTATTATATTTACAAAATTCACAAAGTAAAATTGAGGTTACAACCCCGACCAATAGGCAATTAACACAAACACTTCAAAGCCAAAAACACCAAACCGACTTGACATAGCATCCACTTCCTCCATGAGTTCAGACGATGACCAAACATAGTCGAAACGGACCGCACCCCGTCAACCCCCTTTCCCCCCCCCTCAACAAACCAGTTGCTGTTTTCAACCCCTTTCACCCTTTCCCATCCTATGTAAAAAAATGCTTCACCCATCCCTAATAATATATACGTATATTGTATATATATATATATATATATATAAATATATTATACAAAAAAAACGGATTTTTTTTCTATTTTCTATTTTAATTCTCCCACATCGCCTAAGACCCCCCCCCCACAACACACACACTTCCTTCCAAAACACCATAACTGCAGTAGTCCGCACACCGCAGAAAGAAACTACAACACCAAGGAAAAAGGAATGTGTAAATTTCTCTTCCTTTATGCTACATATATTTGTTGGTAAATATACATCTACAATGCCTTAGGAATCATTGAGTAAAAAGCCAATGACATTTAAACAGAGGCACTCCTAAACAGAAGCAGGCAAAATAGCCGTAAATATAATAATATATTTATTTGTATCTTTATGAAAATTTACTTTTTTTTACAAATCAGATAAAGGAAGTTTGGAACTCGGAACACACACGCAATTTACAGACAAAAAAAAAATACTGTTGTTGATGATGATGATGATGGGCGATAGATGGTGTTGATGGCAGTAGTATCGTAGGTGAAGAATTTAGTAGTAGTAAAGAGGATGAGATGTGATGACATGAGTAGTGTGCCCTTCCACGATGAGTCCTTGGACACCCTGGAGGTCACATAATAATAACAATAAAGTTTGTTTCCAGAGAACAGCAGTAGAGGAAATGAACAGGAAGTCAAAAATATCTGATTCTGGTGATGAACAGTGAAGGGATAGTCATAGACCAATTAATATTCAGAGATACCAACTGGTCTGTAATTTGCTACTTTTGGTTTGCAGACACCTTTATGTAATGGATCTATCTTACCTTCTTTCCATTCCCTTGGAACCTTGTCATAGCTGAGACTTAGATTAAACAACTTCATCAGAGGAACTGCCAGTTTCCTTGCACATTTTGAGCTAAGACACCATCTATATTCACTGCTGTATTCACATTGATATTGTTCAATACATTGAATACCTCCAGTTCATTTACCACAAATTCTTAGCACCAGCCTCTGTCACATCAGTGAATGCAAAGTCTCAACCTGGATAATATACCCTTGCAAAGTGATCACTTAGTAACTTAACTATTTCTTCTGCTTTTGTCACTCTTTCCTACCATCAGCAGTGAGTAAACTTATCATTCTTTATCTTAATTGCTATCCCTATAATCGAAATCTCCCATGATAATTGCTCGGGAGCATTCATTGTGCTAATCCACCAATGCACAGCATTCACATTTTCCACTGGACCCTCAGGTAAATAGTAGCAACTAACAATATATTTTGCCCTGTTAGCCTCTATCATCAGTAAAATACAAAAATAATTTTAAGGTTCTTTTTTACTTGTGGAAACCTCTTCCGTATCCTTGAACACAAAAGAGAATCCATATTTTTCGAGTTTACAGCACTTAACTAGAATACAATTGTTGCGTAACATATCAAAAGGAACAGTCCATTGCTTCAGGAGAAATGATATATCAATTTTATCTATGCTACAGCTTTATTTAAAAGAAATTCAGCTGTTAATTTTGGGATAACTACTGGATTCTCTCATAATGCTCTTTTCCACCTTTTTTTTTTTTGGCTTAAGAATTCCTTCAATCTCTATTTCTCCCTAAACCTCCAGAACATCATCCCTGTTCTAGTCAATGCAACAGCTGTTCTGTTATTCTCTCTCACTAATTCAACTTCCTCTTTGAAAGTACTAACATCATGCAATCACACTACTGCCTGATGCAGAAAGCAACATGGTGGTGAGATGAGAGCAAACAATTGCTTGTTGTAAACAAGACTGCAGTTCTTTAATTGTGTGAAAATATCGTCAGAAATCATCATCAATATTTTCTTCTCTCAAAGTTATATTACTGAAATAAAATAACTAAATTAGAGGTGAATACAAATAAATATCGCAATCAAACAGCTTGCAAAGAGCTGCAACCACACAAAGATCTCTTTTACATGCAAAGTAAACAAATTTCTGATTACGTGAAATAATGCATTTTTGTCAAACATTTAAGAAATGTTTACATATAAAATAAAAATCCTTTCCTTATTATTTATTTATTTATTCAAAATTGGCTGCAGCTAAAAATTTTTTAAAAAAAATAATGTAAGATAATTTGATATCACTAAATAGCAGATATCCTACACCTTTATGTGGAAAAATATGCACCTTCACAATCTATGACATTTTCCCAATGAGATACAAGTTTATAAATTCCTCTCCTACAAACTCCTAATGCTTAGAAGTAAAAAAAAAAAAATCATTCAACTTCATTTTGATCAGAGATAAAAAAGGTGATAATCAGATAGTGAGACATCTAAAGAAGTTTGAAAGACTCGGTTTGAATCCCATCTAGGAAGTAAAGAACCTTTATCAGGCCTTTTCAACTAAAGTTAAGTTAGCAAGTCTCTGGAAGCACAATTTTTCATGGCCATAATACAGTACTATGCAGATAGGAAAAACTGCCCTATCAGAGCATTAATTAGGTTTCAAAGAAGCAAGTCACTTGGCTGTGACAAGTGACTTGCTTCTTTGAAACCTAATTAATGTAAGTGAAAATAGGCTCAGCATGTAAGTGAAAATAGGATATGCATATATTCTTTATTTTAATGAAACCTTCGCTGTTTGGATAACTCCTAGATAAGTATATCATAATCATGTCAGTAATCAGTGTGTTGATATCCCTACCAATTGCATCATCCGAAGCTATTACCAAATCCAAAACTATACTTCACATTGCTTCCATCAGTATTACCTAAGATACTCCAGAAATTCCTTCTTCTTATTTTTTTTTTATTCATTTCACATATCTCCACTTTCAAAACTATATTCCAATAATTAAAATTGTCCTCTGTCTTCATCTTGTTTGACCAACGAACTATTGTGAAACATCATGATAATGTCTTTAGCATTCATAGACCTACAGTATATTAACATGCCAAATTTGTTATGGCTGTTATTCAATTTAGTTAGTGAATATGAATACAGGAGACTTGCACTAGAAGAGTTTAGGAGTACAACAACATCATCTGCATAAAGCAAAGAGCTAAGTTTGACATCTCCAATTATAATATCAGGCTTGATGCCACTTTCTTTCATAATGTGATCCATACAGTTGATGAACAGGAATGAAGATAATATGCATCCTTGTCTTACCCTCATTTTACATCAAACCATCTTACTGTATTTCCTTCAATTCTAACTGCTGACTGACAACTTAAATATAGACTACATATTGCTCTGTATAATGTTCTATTCACCCCATATAATTGTAATGTTTTGAAAAGCTTTTCTCAGGGCACCTTGTCATATGCCTTTTTCAGATCTACAAAACTAAAGTACAAATCCTTGTCATATTCCCATGATTTCTCAACTATTTGTCTTAAAGTGAAAATCTGATCTTGACAACCTCTATTTGGCCTGAACCCAGCTTGTTCTTCTCCAAGTTTCTCTTCCACAATCTTTCTCAATCTCTTTTCAAAAATACTTGCATAAATCTTACCTGAGACAATTAGTAGACAAATTCCTCTGTATTCTCAAATTCAGCTTTATATTTATTTTAGATACCATGAGAGCTCTACTCCACTCACTGGGAATTTGATCTTCTGACCAGGTCTTCTGAATTGTGCAATGTAACCATTGCAAAACTTTTATACCTCCATACTTAAGCATTTCTGGTCTAATATCATCTACTCTAGCTGCCTTTCAACATTTCAAATTTTTAATGGCTTTTTCTACCTCAAGTATTGATATATATTTTGTTGGAAGTTTTTTTTCCACTTGATTAGACTATAAATTATACTGAATAGACTGAACAGTTAGACTTAATAAATATATATTAAGCTGAATATATATATTTATTCAGTTGACTGCCATACCAGCTTTGTTGATTCTGTTGACTATTTTCATATTTAACTTACCATCTTCACTAAAAATCATTTAGTGAAGATGATGAAATGTTTTACTTGTTCTATAAGTTCTCCATTCACAATGCAGTTGATATTTTCAATGTTTCTGCCTATTTTCATTGCCTTTTGTCTTTTTAATGCTGACTTTCATACCATATCTATTACAACAGTTATTCAATTTAGTCAAGGAATCTTGCAGACTTGTAGCCGATTTATTTAGAAGAATAATATCATCTGTATAAAGCAAAGAGCTGAGATTAACACCTCCAATTTTGAGACCACTTTCCTTCATAATGTGATCTATATAGATAATGAATAAGAAAGGGGATAATGTACATCCTTGTCTGACACCAGATTTAACATTAAAACCATCTTCCTGTACTTCCTTCAATTCTAATTAGTGACTTACAACTCAAATAGAGACTAAGTATTGCTTGATATAATGCCCCATTAACACCATATAACTGTAGCGGAATAGCTTCTCTCTTGGCACCTTGTCATATGCCTTTTCCAGATCTACAAAACTTAAATACAGATCTTTGTTATATTCCCATGATTTCTCAACTATCTGTCATACAGTGAAAATCTGATCCTGACAGACTCTATATGGCCTGAATCCAGCTTGTTCTTCACCAAGCTTCTCTTCTACAATCCTTCTCAACTGTTTCTCAAGTATACTTGCACATATCTTACCAGGAACACTTAGCAGAGAAATAAATACCTCTGTAATTTTCACATTCAGTTTTATTTCCCTTTTTATATATGAGAACTCCACTCCAATCATCTGTTCAGGCCTTCTGAACTATGCAGTACAGCCACTGCACGACTTTTATACCTCCATACTTAAGCATTTCTGGTCGAATATCATCTACTCCTGCTTCCTTTCCACATTTCAGGCTTTTGATGGCTTTTTCTACTTCAAGTATGGATATGTATTCCTGACTGCATGCCTGGTCAGTGTTTTTTACCACTGTGCTGTCATCACTGCTTGTTTCATTTAGCAGTTTTTCAAAGTAATTACTCCATATTTCATGGATATCTTTTTCTCCTGTTTTCATGTAACTTTTGTCATCTCTAATTCCTTTTACAGCACTCTTTCCTCCATTTCTGAGCTTCTTCGACAACTTCCAGAATATCTTGCCACCTTCTTGATATTTATTTTCTATGTTCTTGCCAAAGTCCTCCCATGATTTTTGTTTAGCCGTTTTACACAGTGTTTAGTTTTCTTACATTTGTCTCTGTATTCTCTAAGAGCATAAGCTGACTTATTTGCCAGGAACTTTTGATATGATTTCTTCTTTTCCTTCACTGCCTCTTTAACTTCCTGTGTCCACCATGGAGTTCTGATTTTTCTATCCTTGCACACAACCTCACAACATACCTCTCTGGCTGAATCAATCAGTATTTTCTTCAGGGCTTGCCACTGAATCTCCAAAGTTTGATTCCTGCTCTCAAACTCTTTCATTTTTTTCTTGAATAATATTTATATATTTTAGTCTACAGTTCACACCTGAGAGCTGCTCAACTTTTATTCTCTTCAAAGCTTTCTTATATGTTCTTCTTTTCAATATGAAATTCAATTTTATCTTGCTCAAGACTAAATGGTGATCACTTCCAATTTCAAATTCTCTGTACACTCTGGTGTCCTGCACCAGTGGGAAAACATCACTATCGACAATAACATAGTCAATGAGACTTTTCTTATTCTTTGCCTCTTCTCTCCAAGTGAATTTGTGCACATTTTTATGTTGAAACATTGTGTTAGTGCCTCTTCTCTCCAAGTGAATTTGTGCACATTTTTATGTTGAAACATTGTGTTACCAGTCCATGTCCTGAGCAGAAATCCAGGTATTGGCCATTATTATTAGCTTTGCTCTTTTCCCCAAATTTTCCCAAAATATTTTTGTATGTCTGACAATCATTTCCTACTCTGCTATTTAGATCCCCAACAAGAAACAACTTTTCCTTTTTCATTGTGTCAGTTGCTTTTTCTAAAGCCTCAAAAAATTCCTCCACTTCTTTCAACCTTCTGTGGGACCATAGGCACAAATAAGTCTCACTGTCCAGTTCCCCATTCTCATATTTGCCCACATCACTCTACTTTAGACTGCCTGTCCAAGAAGATTAACCTCGTATTTAGTGTTCAATACTATGGTTACTCCTTCTTTTCCTTGATTGTCATTGCCTGAATATAACATTTTGTATTTATTGCTCAGAAAGATCTCACCAGTTTTTGTCTTTTTTGTTTCAGTCACCCCTATTATGTCGATCTGGTACTTATCCAATTCCTCAGCTAGCTCCATTTCTTTGCCAATCAGGTTTCTTATGTTGATAGTACCGATCTTTAACTCTGGTGATGTTGAGTTAGGGTAAGTTTTAGGATTTGTTCCAGTAGCTAACTTTTCGCTGTTTGCCCTGGTTCCCTGGCAAAAACAACGGGAGCCTTGTTTAACTGGGCAACGCCCAACCAGCATGAAATTCTGTCATGTTGTACCATCATTTGAAATTTTGGTTTAAACCAATAAGAATACAATTTGGTTGGCTAAATTCCAAATTGCCAGCCCATCCTCTTCTGTTCAGCATCCAGGTAGATACCTAACAGGATGCACCACGAGAGGGTGAGGATTGGAGATTTGGTCAGAAGCCCTGGTCGGTTTTCCACATTCCTTTGAAGGCTATGTGGAGGTCTCCTCTCAGTTATATAGCTTTGACCCTTAAGCACCTCTATTTGGTTTCATTATTATTATTATTATTATTATTTAGGCCTCCATGGAGTCACAAGGCTCATCATGGGAGGTACATCCAAGAAAACACAAAGTCTATCATACCACTCCTTGAACTCAATCCCTCACTCTCCCTCTCCTCTAACAATTTCTTTCTTTGTTCCCCTACTTACCTGTTATTCTGTCATCTTTCCATCTCTCTCTTGCATTTTTTTCTCATTCCCTCTCTTTTACTGGTTCTCCTATTCTCTCCCCTTTGTTTTCCCAATCTCATCCTTAATGCTTCTCAGCTCGTTTCTGAGATATTACAAGTCTTCTTTCAGCACATCTATCTCTCTCTGCAAGCTACCTATTCTTTTTCCCTATTCATCCTCCCAATTAAAACCATCTTCAAAAACTTCATGATGTTACAAACTTACTATACTCCCAACTTTTATTTTTTTATTCACATTTTGTTCATTATCCTCACCCTCAATCACCCTCACCTACTTGTCTCTCTTGGTCTTATAAACAGCAACTTTTTTTAAACCTCTAAAACATCACTAATTCATAGTAATGCAGGTCAAATAAATAATGAAATGAATATGAAATAGTATAATATAATATTTTCAATAGGTAAATAATTTACAGACATGAAAACAATAACATCAAATGACAAGACAATATAAAGGAAATATAATGAATTTTCAGCAGGTGTAAAGACATAACTATATTTACCTGAAGTGGTGTGGGACAAGCATAAATGCAATTCTGATGAAGCAGTTGAAGAGCTTTCATCAGATGTTGAGGTCCATATGCCCATCCTAGCTATAGAAATTAAGTATACATCAGAATGTAGTGAAAAATGAAATATTCAGAAAATGAGGACAAAGCAATATTTTTGAGATGCATATAATATTTTGTGTATCTACTTCTAAAATCACATCATAACAGTAAGTACAGAACCATGTTTGGAAATTTGAATTTGTCACAAAAAAAAAAAGAGTCAAATATTCAAATACCAGCAGTTTATTCTCATTCCTTCAACAGTTATCCATCCAGAATATGCATTTTTTTGGGGAGGTATATTCATCCAGAATATGCATTTTTTTGGGGAGGTATATTCATCCAGAATATACATTTTTTTTATTTATTAAGGTGTGATAACTTACTGGTATAGTTGTAATGTTCATTGTTACATTTTGAATAATTTCATAGTTAATTTTGTTACAATGAGCAGCTTATGGTTTCATCAAAAGAGAAAATAGAATTAGTTTCTAAGTACTTTTAACTAAAAATAAGTTATTTTATCTCTTTTATTTTCTCCTTTATGATTATAATTTCCTTTTCTTGCTATCTGTTAGAAACCCATACTCTTGAACATGAGAGAGTGAGAGAGAGAGATCTTATTAGTTTGTTTTGTCAATTTGTAGACATCACAGAATTCTCTTATTATCCATAGTGATATTCAATTCTGCCTCCACTGTTTTCTCAATTTTCCCTATGCCTATTATCCATTCGCTCCAAATATCAATCAATATACCAGCTTCATTTGCCTGAAAAACTAACAAAGTAGTTTGACAGCATCTGTACCATATTTATAGTTCATTAACCACTGCTCTTGATATCATTCTCTTTTTCTCTCATCATCATCATCCATAATGTTATCCAGTAAAATCTACCAAAGTTTCTGCTTTGTAAGCAGCAGGATGGAAAATTCAAATATCACTACGGTATGATATGTACAAATGTTTATAAATAACAGATCATTTTAATTTAATCATCTAATGTGATACTACTACTATTATTACTACATTACTTATCAATGTCTGCAAGTGAAATGAAAAAAAGACCATGAGTGGTCCCTAAAATAGGATTTCTGGTTGAATACTCCCAGCTCTATACCATAGCACAATATATATATATATATATATATATATATATATATGTGTGTGTGATTTGAAAATGAGATTTGAGTATGGCATGAGAGAATTATTGGAAGTAGCAAAAGAAAAGAGTGAGAGAATTAAGATAGTGAGTCTGTTGCTGTGGTATAACAGAGTAGAACTAAGAAGTGCCATAATAGCGAATGACTCGACACAGATTATGCAGGAGTGGTGTGCAGTGAGCTTGATGGGTGAAAGGAGTTATACAAGAAGGATGGTTTGCATCTGAATGGATTTGGTATTCGGAGACTGGAAAAAAAAGTGTTGATGAATGAAGTGAAAATGGATGTGCAGAATAAGGGAAACTAGAGCCTTTTGGAGGGGAGGGGGAGCTGTTGGGTGGATATGCAGACATCAGTGAAGCAGACAAATGTAAGAATGTGTATAAAATGCCTAAGTTAGTACCACTGGTAACAAACCAGAATGGAATAGTTAGTATAAAGCATCAGAATAGCAGTGGGGCCTGGGGGGGGGGCTTTTGCACTTTATGTACACTGATGCCAGGAACAGTCAGAACAAGCAGGAGGAATTTTTATCATTGGTTAGTTCATCCTGGCCAAAGGTTATTGGTATTAGCGAGACATGATTAACAGAAGATGATATAATTAGTGGAATAGAATGTGAAGGATATAGTGTGTTCAGGGATAATAGAGAGAAAAGAATTGGGGGAGTGGGGGGGGGTGTTACTGATGATAGCCGATAGAACTGCAATCAAAGAGAGTAGAAGCTCAACTGAAGGCCAATGAAAATAGCACATTTGAGGATATCTGGTGAGAGATAGAGGCCAGCAGAACAAAATATACAGTTGGATGCCATTATAGATCAGGGGATGTAAAAGATGATGGAGATAGTAGGCATTGGCAAATAGACTCAATGAGTAGAGACCAAGTAATTATTATGAGTGATTTCAACTATGGAAACATAGATTGGAAGGAGGAGAGGACACGTGGGAGGAAGAAAATGAAATTTATGCAGTTACTAAGGGATAATTACATGAGAAGCATGTGATGGAATATACTAGGGGTTTAAGAGTGCTCAATCTAGTAACTGAATCTGAGAATTTGTCTATAACGAATATGACCAATCAATTGGTGAGAGTGAACATATGGTCTTGACCTGGGAGGTGACAAAATGTGTGAAATTTTCAGTTAAAACAGGGAATATGTGGATATACAAGGCTGGTAATTATGACAAGCCTAGCAGATTGCTTGGATCAGTACCATGGCATGTAAAACTGCAAGAGCTGGATGTTATTAGTGGATGGGAAGTGATAAAGGAGTGACTGAGGGAGGTAATGGCAGACTGCATACCTAGAATTAGGAGAGTAAATTAAGTAAGAGTTAAATGAATGAATATCATCATTAAGCTGGAGCTACAAAAAAAAAAAAAAAATTGTGGAGGGAATTTAAGGAGAAAGTGACCTGCAGGCACACAAACAGTACAAGGTGCAGGCCAGAAGGGTAACTAGCGTAATAAGAAAAGCAAAGGCAGATTATGAAAGGGAGTTAGCAATGCAGGCTAAAGAGAATCCCAAACAGTTCATCTGATATGCTGCAAGTAAAAGAAAAAATGTATACGGCATAATGATTTTAAGGAATGCCGATGGTAGGAAGGTAACTGAATCAGTCGAAATAGTAGAATTACTAAGTGAATACGTTGCAAGAGTATATCACCAGGACGTGATACACTCTCTGCTAGAGTATATCACTGCTGGTTTACAGTGATACTGCTGGACTTTGCAAAAGTCTTTGACAATTGATATCAGAGAATTGTTTATTCAGGAGTAGAGTCAAAAAGAAAGCCTGTGACTAGTGGTGTGATGCAGGGTTCTGTTCTAGGACTACTACTGTTTAATTTGTATATTGACGATATAGATAAGGATCTGAGAGGAACTGTTCATTATTTGCCAATGATGCAAAGCTGGGTAGAGCAATAGTTAATATAGATGATGTCAAAATTTTGCAGGATGATTTGAATAGATTGCCGACTGGGCAAAGGAGAATGGATGTCAGTTTAATGTGGCAAAGTGTAAGGTTATGCATTTTGGGCTGAAAAGACTACCAACTGTATACCACATTGGTGGAGCTGTACTCCAGGAAATAGGAAATTGATGAAGCTGTAGACTTGGGGGAGAGGGCTTAGTGGATGGGGAGTTAAAGTTTAGGGGACACACAGCAAAAGTGGCTAAAGCAGCTCATTAGATCACTTAGTTACTGAAGAATACTTTGATGAGCGGAGACAATAAACAGGAGCAGTAACATTGAGCCTTGATAAGACCCATCTTGACTACTGCATGCAGATCTGGGTGTCAGGGTTTCTTGGTGAGGAAGAGGTGGAGAAGATCCAGAGGCAAGTGACCAAAATGGTAGTAGATCTATGGAATGAATCTCATGTGAACAAATCTACTTGTTCGCATGAGAATTTGAATATTTGTGGGTTACAGACACTGGATGATAGGTAGAAAAGGGGGTAATATGATTGAGACATGCAAATTACTGAGGGGTTTTTACAAGATTAACTCAGAGGAAATTTTTCAGAACAGGTCTGGTAGTGGGAGAACTAGGAGCCATCCATGAAAACTGAGTAAGGGTGTAGTTAGCAAGGGTGTTAACCCTTGCTAATTATAACTAGGTTCTTTGCTTGGAGAGTAGTGAATGAGTGGATAGGTTGCCAGAGTCTGTTGTGGGTGCCATGATTATGAATGAGTTTAAAGCAAAGTATGATAGTTGTGCAAATGTTGGATAGTTCTTGATATGATGTTTAGGGTCTCCCTTGGTGAGTCTAAGGACTCCTTGGAGTAGCCTGTAATAATAATAATAATAATAATAATATATATATATATATACAGTTTTCATCTTTGAAGCGATGGAACTGCTGTGTAAGATTGTTTGCTATTCATGGATGAACCCAATCATATTGTAAGTTTCATTTTAATAAGCAACATTTAGAGCACACGAAGCACATGTAATTTGTATAATCAGCAATAAACAACTGACAATATTGTAAAGATGATACATTATTTGGATTTGAGTTTATGATATCCTTGTTTGAACATTTTGTGTCGTCTCAAATTGGTTTATGATTGTAGTAGTAGAGGAACGAAGTCGATTGATGAATCAACTCAGTCAGATTACTTGAACATAAATCAGATGGGTTATCATGTGTGTTCATTAATGCCAGAAGCATCAGAAATAAAGGTGAATTTTTAGCATTGGTAAATCAAAAGGGACCAAAAATTATGGACATTAGAAGTGAGACCTGGCTAAGAGAAGAGGATAATTCATAAAATGTGATGGGCATAGGGACAAAGAGGATAGAAAAGAGGTAAAGTATTGCTAATGAGTGCAAAATAATTAAATTCAACCAGAGTGGACATCCCAAACAGTGGTAGTATGAGTAATTCAGGAAATGCATTCAAAGGCTGTCTGATGTGAGGTACAGGTTAACAGGACAAAATACGCAGTTGAATGCTAATACAAGCCAGGTCATTTGAAAATGGCTGCAAAGTGCACAGATAGATAAATCGTATGGATATAAACAGAACTGTTATTATGAGTGATTTCAACTATCAGAATAGAGACTGGAATGAAGAGATAGCATGTAAGAGGAGGGAATGAAAATTTATATTGCTGGTGAAGTAAAATTACCTTAAGCAGTATGTAATGGATGGGACTGCTAAGGTAAAACTACCATAAGGTGGTTTTACCTTATGGTAGAGGAACTGATGGTATAAGAATACTGGATATAGCCATTGCATCAAACCTGTACATAAAAGAGATAGCCATTTTGCTTCCAACCGAAGAAAGTGATCATGCAGCTTTAACTTGAGAGGTAACAAATCATGTGAGAACTTTGAAGAAGAAGAAGAAGATAGCTTAGAGCAGTACTCTGGCATGAAAAACTGCAGGATATAGGAATCAGCAGTGCATGAGAAGCACTCAAAGGATGCCTGAAGTAAACTATATCTGGCTGAGTCTTCAGAGTTAGGATAATACACTGCATGGAAGTTAAATGAATGGACAGAACATTGCAGCAAAAGTAACAAAAAATGTGGATCCATTACCAACTATCCAGAACATCATTAAAAAAAAAAAAAAAAAAAGAGAGAGTGAAATGACAGCCAATCAGAAAAGCAAAATTAGACAAAAAAAAATGAAAAAGAAAAGTTAGCTGAAACAGCAGTGGGAAATTATTAATATTATTAAAACCAAACCTCCATGGAGTCAAAAGACTCAATGGAAAGTTTAAACAACCACAGTTTGATGAGCTATACAGAAAGCTCATCAAACTGTGGTTGTTTAAACTCATTTAATGTGTCTGCATTTACCACACTATACGGCAATGCATTCCACTCACACATTACACTATTCTCCTTGCAAAGAATCATCTCCTTACTCCTTTAATTATACTCTCTTGATACATTTCAGTGATGGCCTCTTGTTCTATCCTCTCCCATTCTATGAAAAATTTCTTCCACATTAACACCCAGTAACAACTTACCAACTTAAATATCTCAATCATATCCCCTCTCCTCTTCAGTATTCACGAGGCTTTACAAATTAACTTCCCTCAATCTGTCTTCATACCAAATGTTCCAAAGACCAGTTACTAATCTTCTCTTGATCCTTTCTAATATATCTTCATTATCATGAAAACAAGTGATCAAATCTGTGCACAGTAATCCATATGATGCCTGACAAAGCTTTAAAATCCAAATGATTTTTTTTTTTTTTTTTGCTATGTAATAAGGAAAAAAGATCTGTGATCTTTTTTCCTTATTATTATGGAGGCCTTCAAATCCCATGAAGGCTTGAAAGTAATACTATGACCTTCATGGAATAGAGAGGGTAGGAAAGTGTTAGATGTTTTGAAATCAGTGATAAGCAGTCACTTTAGTAACATATACATCCCAGGCAGGTTCATTAACTATCCAGATGTTAAGATAGAACTAGACAAAAGGATAAAGGTGGATGAGTTGGAGGTAATAAAACAATTGCAAGAATGTGATTCTGACAATAGTGGGACTGGATGGAATATCAGTCAGGGTACTGAATGAATGTGTGAGAGATTAGCAGTGTCTCCAACTTGGTTACTTAACTTCTGACTCAGTGTGAGCACAAAATTTAATGAGTAGAAAGAAAGCAAGATTTCAGTCGTAAGTGATGTTTACATATATCTGCATGAAGGTTTCAAATTTACAAGTGACATTTACATACATCTATATAAAGGTTTATAATGCTGTGCCTGGTATGTGTACAAAGGCAGCTGGTCCTGGCAGAATTTCAATCATTGTGCTCAAGAGATGTAGTCCTAACTCATACTCTATCATCTATTCACTAAACTGTACTGTGCTGGCATCCACCCTTCAGTGGAAAAAAGCTCATACAATTCCCTAAAAAGGAGATAGATATTTACCTGGTATGTGTACAAAGGCAGCTGGTCCTGATTGAATTTCAACCATTGTGCTCAAGAGATGTAGTCCTAACCCATACTCTAACCAAAAAAAAAAAAAAAAAAGAAAGCCTGGCATGTGTATAAAGGCAGCTGGTCCTGTCCTGACTGAATTTCAACCATTGTGCTCAAGAGATGTAGTCCTAACCCATACTCTATCATCTATTCACTAAACTGTACTGTGCTGGCATCCACCCTTCAGAATGGAAGAAAGCTCATACAATTCCCTAAAAAGGAGATAGATATTTACCATCAAGTTATTGACTTATTGTTCTCACATCAGTTTTGTCTAAAGTAATGGAGAAGGTTATCAACAGTCAACTTCTTCAACACCTAGAAAACTGCTATATAATTAGTGACTACCAGTATGGATTTTGGCACTCTAGATCCACAGAAGATCTACATCATTTCCAAATACGTATCATTCCCATTTGGACCCATTCCATGGAAAGTTTGGAGAAACCCATGCCATTACTCTTGATATTTCCAATGCTTTTGATAGGGTCTGGAATCTAAAATGATAGAACCCCCTGAAGGGAGTATTTTAGCCATCCTCTTCCTGATTTATATAAATGACCTGCTGTCAATGACTGCAAACCCTATTCATAGTTTCGCTGATGACACACACTACACTCATATAAGTTGGCAGTGCTGAAACATCTGAGGCTTCAAGATCATCTAATAATGTATTCATGATTAGGGTTAAAGAAACTTAGTGAACTTCAATGCTTCCAAAACACAGTTTTGCTTGTTTTTCCCCATTTAAAAAAAAAACTCTTTTCTGCTTACTTTTGACAATGCTGAGCTCAACAGTCAGAACCAAATCTCTCTTCTTGGACTGACTCTTACTTCAAACCTTCCTGGCACAATCATATAACCTTTATAGCATCAACAGCTTCCAAAACACTTGGCATCCTTTTCTGGTCAAGTTGGTACTTCTCTGCCGAATAGTTACTTATTCTGTATAAATTCCGAATTCAACCAACATTGGAATACTGCTCCCATGTATGGGGTGGTACACCTAAGACTTCCCTAAAAATTCTTCATGCTGTCCAGAAAAGGGCAGTCCAGTTGATAAATGACACTTCTCTTACAGACTCTCTTCAGCTACTTTCCCACAGAAGATAACTTTCTGCATTGTCTGTTCTACAGATATTTTCATGGCCAGTGTTAGTAGACTTAGAATTCATTAAGCCTCCTATTTAGGCCACATCTACAGGAACTCATGCTACAGCTGCTACATCCTTACAGTTGAACTGCATACTCACCGAACCTACTACTCCCAGTCATCTTTCATTCCTTCCACCTCAATTCTGTGGAACAGTGTTTCTCATCAAGCATTTTTAAAGGACTGCAATTGTCAACAGTTCAAGAAGAATATTAACATATTACTCAATTCCTAACCCTGCCATTGCATGACATCTGTTTGCTATAGGCTCTTTGGGCTGTTGTGTGTGTGGGGGGGGGTAAAAAAATAATAATAATTACCTTCCATCCAGTAACACTGAATGCCTTTCCAGCACTTCCTACTGTAACTGTCCTTTCCCACATTCCTGGTAATGTTGCTATATTAAAAAAATAAAATTTCTCAAGTGAAAACATTATTATATTTCAGCATGATATGTATTCATGATACAAATGTAGAAATTCAATAAACAATATATTTAACTCGCATATATTGTGGGTTAGTAGAACCTTCCATGAGACCATAGGCACAAACAAGTCTCACTGACTAGTTTCCCATTTTGAATTTTGCCTACATCACTCAGCTTGAAATTGCCTTCTTAAATGGCAGACAATTTCAAGTAGAATGACATGGAAAATATCAAAATGGGGAAATGAACAATCACACTCATTTGTGCCTATAGTCCCACTAACTGTTCTATAATGAAAGACTATGGAATTTTTTGAATCATTAGAGAAGGAAGCTAATTAAAAAAAAAGGGGGAGAAAAGCTGATCCTTGTTAGAGGTTTAAACAGCAGAGTATGAAATGAATACCAGACACTTAAATATTTTGAGAAAAGAGCAAAGCATAATCATGTTAAGCACCTGCTGGATTTCTGTTCAGGACAAAGTACACTGTTAATAATGTTCTAATACATTATTAACAGTGTATTAGAGATGTGCACAATTTGCATGCAGAGAGAAGACATGAGAAATAAATAAAGTCTCATTCATTATGCTGTTGTTGATAGCAATAACTTCATTCTGATTCAGGACATGAGTATATACAGTGATTTGAAACAGGAATTAAGTTCAGCAGGATGCAATTGAATTCCTAACATGGATTTTAGGCCAGGTGGCCTGTTCTGGTCTCATGCCATCTCTTTCTTGGTCTTCCAATTCTTCTTTTTCCACTTATTTTATATCTGTATAATATTTTTAGTAGTCTGCTGTTGTCCATTTGATTTAAATGTTCTATCCATTTTTGTTTATACTGTGTTATGTAGTAATTACCATACTGTGAATACCATACTGAAAAAGAAAAACTATTATTTATTATTAATAGTAGTAGTATGATTATTATAAGGGCATCTCCATGAAGTCTGAATACTCACTGTGGTAGACCCAAACTATCCACATCATACCTATCAAACCTCTCCTTGAACCCATTAACAGAGTGCTCACAACTGATTCCTGCAACCTCTTCCATTCATTCACCACTCTCCACATGAAAAAACTATTTCTCACACCTTCACTAATTACACTCTTACTAAACTTCAATGGATGACCTCTTGTTGCTGAAGCATTTCCTCTGCATCAACCTTATAAAATCCTTTAAGTAACTTAAATGATTCTATCACATCCCCTCTTTTTCACTTATCAATCAATGTTTGCAACCCACTTTCAAACCTCATTCTATCCTCACAGGGAGCATTCTACAGGACACTAGCTATCTTGGTCACTTGCATCTGAATCTTCTTAATTACTTCCTCATCCCCAAGAAACCCAGGTGACCAGACCTTGGCACATTCAAATGAGGCTATATCGTGGCCTTATATATGTATATATAGAGGAATGGTAATTTCCATATCTCTGCTTGTCAGTGTGTTCTTCAATAACCAAGTAATCTTATAAGCAATCTTGGCAGCCTTAGCAATGCCCTTTAAAACTTCAATGCTCTATCTACTACCACCCCCAAATCCCTAGCTTCATCAATTTCCTGGAGTACAGCTCCATCACTGTTGTACACAGCTTGTGTCATATTTGTCCAACATGTATAACTTTACTTTTCTCCACATTAAACTGATACCCATTGTGTTTTGCCCAGCTGACACACTATTTAAATCATCCTGCAAGTTTTCCACGTTGCCTTAACCTTACTATATTTTGCATCATCATATTTTCTAGAGGTATATAAATATTTGAATTAATATATATTTACCTTCAAATTATTTCCTATATCATTTAGATACAAATTAAACATGAGTGGTCCAAGCACACCACTAATCCCTTGCTTCCTCCTGGATTCTGTTCCTTCATATACTCTTATTGGTATCTGTCCATCAGTCATCTCTTTATCCATATTACCAGTTTCATACCCATCCCAATTTATTGCAGTTGGCACAACAGGGTTCCATGTGGTATTCTGTCAAACGGCTTTGCAAAATCCAACAGTATCATTGTATGGCCATTCCTTTTATCCAATTCAGTTGTCACTCTATTATAAAAAAGTTAACAGATTACTAAGGCATGACCAATCCTTCACAAAGTCATACTGCCCCTCAGAGTATCATATTCTTATCCACCCATTCCTGAATTCTCTTTTTGACCAACTTTTACAGTACTTTTACCACCACTCCTGAGATACTGATTCATCTGTAATTTTCCACTGCAATCTTAGAGCTACCTTTATGCAAAGGAATTGTTCTGCACTCTTTCCACTCCCTTGGGACTTTGCCACAGCTGAGACTGCCTAGTCAGAGGCAGTGGGAGTTCCCTTGAACACTCTTGCAAAATGCGAGCTGATAATCCATCTAATCCCACAGCCGTATTTACATTGAGATTCTGCAATATCCTAAGTACCTCCAATTTATCAAACTCTATTCCTGCTTCGGTCCCTGTCACATCTGCAATCCCACTTGGATGATATATACCCTTCAAAAGTGGTCACTCATTTCCTGCTTCTGTCAACCTCACTACCCTCAGCACTCATTAATGTTATTCCTTCCAGAGTCATTCTTCCTCTTACTTGCTACCTAATGAAAGAACTCTTTGGGATTTTCTTTGACCTGCTCAGCTAATTTCTTTTCATAATCCTCTGATCATAGAATTTCCATACAAAATTTTATCTTTATCCTGTCATTTATTAATACAATCTTGCTTCTTACCTTGGACCTCTTGCCATGTTCTCTTCTCAGCTCTGCTAATATCTTGATGTTTCTAAAAGGATTTTAACCTTTAATTAGTTGCATTGGATCTATTTGACCCCAATAGTCATTCACGTTCAATTTCTGACAAAAACAAACGACGGGTGCAATCAAGTTGTGGAGTAAGGAGTGATTTCTAACCCTATGCGACTAATTATGTAACAAAAAAAAGTGCAACTAATTAAGGGATAAAAAGAATAAAAGGCAAGCAGCTCTAAAGGTAAACTGTAGACTCAAATACACAAATGTTATTCAACAAAGTATGAAATAGTTTGAAAACAAGAACCAAACCTTGGAAGCTCAGTGAAATACTATGAAGAAAACACTGACTGATTCAGTCAGGATAAAGGTGATGTAGATGTCTGCAAAGACAGAAAAATCAGAATTCCATGGTGGATTCAGGAAGTTAAACAGGCAATCATGGAGAAGAAAGTATATTGAAAGTTCCTAGCAAGTAAGTCAGGCATGTGTGCTCTGAGAGAATACAGAAAAATGTACGAATATGAAGCAATGTGTAAAAGTAGTTAAACAAACGTCATGGGATGATTTTGCTAAGAATAAGAAACAATATTATAAAAGCGACAAAATATTCTGGCAGATATAGATCAAGATCAGAAATAGAGAAAAGAGTACTAAAAAGGAATCACAGATGATAAATATAAACAAGAAAACTGAAGATAAAGATATTCTAGATGTCTGAATTAATTTATCATTATTACTACTATAAGATCACTAGGGAGTCAGGACTTCATCAAAGGAGGCTATATATCACTCACACATGAATGAATGAATGAAAGCTAATGTGAGTGAAAGAAAATAGAGATGAAGAGGAAACTATTTTATTCTTGAAAAAGTTTCTTCTTCATCTCTATTTTCTTTTCTGTTTTTACCATCATATAGACTTGTTGCTTTGGCTTGATTATCATCTCATTTAATGGAATTTTTTCTGACTGCAGTCAGTCTTCAATGCATATCATTAAAAGATGTTTCATATAATCCTTTGCAGAACTTCTATGTTTAATTATCACTTCTGTCATAAGATGCTGTGGCTATTTCATATTTTTTTAATTTGATCTTTCTTCTCCTTCTTAGTTAACATTTGTACCAATGACTCATTCATTTCTTTGTCACATGTTTTTTTAGCATACAATGCTTCTTCTTCTTCTTTATCATCACACTTTATAATTCAAGTTTTGGTTCCAGTGTAAACTATTTACTTTTGTTAGCTTCACAAGCTTCATAGCATTTCCTCTTCCCACTCATAATTGTATTAAAAGTGTCCATGACTTTGCTGAGCTAAAGCCAAAATAATGCTAAAGCATGTATCGATACAGCTGTTACTGCAATATGCTAAATCACTATGGTAGGAAAACAGTACAGTACCATGCTAATGCTAAAAGATTTTTAAAGTGTTAAAATTTATAAATTGTGCTATGGCGAAAAATGCAATGTTCATAATCATACTATGCAAGGTACTGCTGTATATGGAAAAATGCACATCTCTCCAAAGAAAATCATAATATATAGTTCAAAGGTACTCCACAGTTCTTAATGGTAGTACAGAGACTTGGGTTATCAAACAAAAAGAAGAACAAAATTAACAGGCTTCGAAAACAAGTGTTTGTGGAAAATAAGTAAAACATCATGGACTGAAATGAAAACCAATCAGGAGATCACAGAAAAATTAAAATACAATATTTCAATAATAACAAAAATCAGAGTGAGTTTGAGAGAAGATTGGATTTATATAAGAGGGATGGCCTACACCTGAATGCGTTTGGTATCAGGAGTCTAGAAAAACTTCACTGGTATGAGACCTAACACAGAGAGTCAGGGAAACTAAATTATAAAGGGAGGAATGGTGAGAATGCGAGTGTAAGAGCGGCAATGTTATATAACTGTGCTTGATGGGAATGGGCTTTGTCATGGAAATGTTGACAAGGAGAGAACAATTTTGACTTTGTGTTCATCTGGTTTGGACTCGTCAAACATGTGCAAAGATGTCTACATGTACAAGGCACTAGAGAGAGAATACAGATCTGCAAGTTGTCCAACTGTGTCATGCAGACTGCAGACAAGAGAGTGGCATCGCATGTGCTCATTTCAGTTGGGTGTGCTGTCGTGGCTTATGACACTGGCACTACAAAATTCGCATCAGTTTGACCATATGATTGCATTGTTATCAATGTATGAAAGTTTTAAAAGTATATAGCACATCAGTGCTCATCTTAATTGGTCTAATGCAATTAATTGTAGGATAACTTTTAATACTTTAATATATCAATTAAGTGTAATGAAATCTGCACAGAGTTGGGGGACAATGCGTTTGTTTTAAGATACTGCATATTAGATATAATGTGAAGATACTGCTATATAAGATAAGATACTGCTATATTTTATTTGGTATATTTGAATTACTCAAAGGTGTAAAATTTGGAAGAGTATGAGGCTTACCTCCTTCGATGCTAAGAATTACCTCCTTCGATAATAAGAAAACTGCACCATCTACACATTTTTTCAAAGGGCTCAAAGGTGTATGTATTTTGAAAGAACACCCAGGCTATTTACGTGAACATGATGCAATGTTTATTATTATTGTTCCGGGCAACTCCAAGGAGTCGATAGACTCATCGAGGGAGGCCCTAACATCATATCAAGAACAACTATTCGACATTGACACAGTATCTATCATACCTTGCCTTGAACTCATTCATGGTCGTAGCCCACAACAGACTCTGGAAGCTTATTCCACTCATTCACCACTCTCCAAGTAAAAAACCTAGCTCTAACACCCTTGTCAACCACGCTCTTGCCCAGCTTCCATGCATGGCCCCCTAGTCCTCCCACCACCAGTCATATTTTCAAAAATATCTTCTGGATCAATCTTATAGAAACCCTTCAGTAACTTGAATGTCTCAATCATATCACCCCTCCTTCGCCTATCGTCCAATCTCTGCAACCCACAATTCTTCAACCTATTCTCATAAGGTTCATTCCACAGACCTGCTATCATCTTGGTCACTCGTCTCTGGATCCTCTCCACTTCCTCCCCATCACGAAGAAACCCTGGTGCCCATAACTGGGCACAGTAGTCCAGATGGGGTCTTATCAAGGCTCGATACAGAGGAACAACAACTTGTTTGTCTCTGCATGTTAAAGTATTTTTCAGAAGCCAAGTGATTTGATGAGCTGATTTAGTCACTTTTGCAATGTGCCCCCTAAACTTCAATTCCCTATCCACCAACACTCCCAAATCCCTGGCCTCATCAATCTCCTGGATTACGGTTCCACCAATGCGATATACTGCTGCTATTCTTTTCACCCCAAATCACTATCCAAATCATCCTGTAAAATTCTGACATCCTGTGCACTCACAATTGCTCTACCTAACTTTGCATCATCAGCAAACAAGTGAACACTTCCTCTCAAATCCTTTCCTATATCATTGATGAACAAATTGAAAAGCAGTGGTCCAAGAACAGAGCCCTGCGGCACACCACTAGTCACAAGCCATCTTTTAGACTCCACTCCTGAATAAACCACTCTCTGGTATCTCTCCTTCAACCACCCTCCTATCCATCTCACCAACCCTATATCTATCTCCATCTGCTCCAGTTTACTGATTAGGGTTCCATGTGGTATCCTGTCAAAGGCCTTGGCAAGGTCCAGTAGTATCACTGTAAACCCATTACCCCTATCCAGTTCAGCCGTCACTGTGTTATAAAACGTGAGCAAGTTACTGAGGCATGATCTACCCTTCACAAAACCATGTTGTCCCCCATACAATATCCCATTTTCATCTATCCAATCCTGTATTCTTTTCTTGACTAATTTCTCTATGACAATGATTCCTGATATGCTAATCGGTTGGTAATTTACAACAGCAGTCTTGGAACCACCTTTACGCAGTGGAACTATTTTCCCCTCTTTCCACCCCCTCGGGACTAACCCAGACCCGAGACTCAAATTAAACAAAATGGTCAAGGGTACTGACAATTCTTTAGCTGCTTCTCGTGTGACATGAGCTGGTATACCATGCAATCCCACGGATGTATTGACATTGAGGTTATGCAATAGACTACTCACCTCAACTTCATTCACCACAATTCCCGTATAATCTACTGGTTTATTCGTTTCTGCAATGTCACCACCTGGATGATATATACTTGCAAAGTGCTCACTCAGTAACTCAACTATATCAACTGATTCAGTTACCTCCCTACCATTGGCATTCTTTAAAATCATTCTGCCATGTACATTTTTCCTTTTACTTGCTACATATCTAAAAAACTGTTTAGGATTCTCTTTAGCCTGCATGGCCAATGTTCTTTCGTAATAATTTTTTGCTTTTCTTACCACACTCATTACCCTTCTGGCCTGCGCTTTATACCATTCATGTGCCTGCCGGTTACCTTTCTCCTTAAATTCCCTCCATAGTTGTTTCTTTTTTTGCAGCTCAAGCTTAATGGTGTTATTCATCCATTTAACCCCTACTTGATTTATTATTCGGACTCTAGGTATACAGTCAGCCATTGCTTCATGCAAACACTTCTTAACTGCCTCCCATGCACTATCAACTTCTAGTCCTTGCAGTTGTACATGCCATGGCACTGAACCAATCAAACTCCTAAGCTTGTCATACTTTCCAGCCCAATAATTCCACATGTACCCTGTCTTAAGTGAAAATTCCACACCTTTAGCCACCTCCCAAGTCAAGACCCTATGATCACTCTCACATTCATGAAGCATTAGTATATTGTGTTCACTTTTAGGAATCATACAAAGTCTGAAGTCTTTAATGGGAATAAAAGCAAAAATATAATATCAGTGATATTGCTATTTGATGGATGTGTACCACACACCTGGAATATTCACCCCAAAGAATATACAAAAGAACATGCAAGTAGATTATTATGTCTATACACAAATGCTAGGAGTATCAGAAACAAAGGGATAGAGTTTGTTGCCTTAGTCAATATGTTGGGACCTCAGATTATAGGCATTAGTGAAACCTGGTTATCAGAATCAGACATACTAACTGGTATCAAGTGTAAAGCGTAACTATTTTTGGAAGGATAGAGAGGAGGGGACATGCTGCAATGATATCGGATGGCTTGAATCCAGTTAGAGTTGAGACCTATGATTGTAGTATTACTACTAACAGTATTTCATGTGGCAGTGAGTATTTCTTATTAAGTAAGAGATTCGTAAGAAAAATATGATGTGGAAGGAATACCGTGTATAAAGGATGATGTGAATTATGAAAATTATAAGCAGCAGGCTAGAATAGTCACAACTGTTGTATGGAAAGCAAAGTCTGAGTATGAAAAGAAACTTTGCATGCTAAAGACAATTCACAAGAATTCTATCAATATGCTGCAAGTGAAAGAAAGAATGAATATGAAAGAATAACTCTTCTAAATGCAGATGGCACAAGGGTTACAGATGAAGCAGAGGTTGTTCAACTAATGCGTGTCCATTTTTCTAAAAGCTATCAACCTGGTGTACGCGACATTGAGCTCACTGCTACCTCTTCACTGGATGAAGAAACTTAGGTGTATGAGGATGAGGTATTAGAGCTGTTGCACAAATTGAATAAGAATTGAGGAATAGGGATTGATGAGATATATGAAAAAAGAGTGTTAAGTGAACTGGCTATTCCTTTGATCAGGCTGTTAAATATGAGTCTCAGAACAGGGAAGATTCCACAGGAATGGAATGAATGTATGGTAATTCCATTGTATAAGGGTAGTGCAAAGACCAACGACAGATTTTTGTTGCAATTTTGAGTATCTGAATTTCACACTGAATCAGTCGCTTGCTGGCCATCGGTGCAATCAGGTCGTGGAGTAAGGAGTGATTTCTAACCCTATGCGACTAATTATGTAACAAAAAAAAGTGCAACTAATTAAGGGATAAAAAGAATAAAAGGCAAGCAGCTCTAAAGGTAAACTGTAGACTCAAATACACAAATGTTATTCAACAAAGTATGAAATAGTTGAAAACAAGAACCAAACCTTGGAAGCTCAGTGAAATACTATGAAGATTGGCCGATAGTGACCAAGATTGGTCACTATCGACCAATCAGTATCTCAGGAGTGGTGGTGAAGATTTTGGAAAAATTAGTTAGGGCTCGCATTATTCAAAAATGGGTTCACAGTGAATCTCTACTTTGCAATAAGCAACATGGGTTTACACTAAGGGAAGGTCATGTTTTAGCAACTTGCTCACATTTTATAACAATGTTACCATTGAACTAGACAAGGGGAATGGATACACCACAATACTTTTGGATTTTGCTAAGGCTTTTGACAGAATACAGCATGGTAGACTATTGCATAAATTGGAGAATATGGGTTTGGATTATAAAATATTAGCATGGATAAGAGGATGACTGACTGACAGATATCAAAAAGTGGTATATGGGGGATGTGTGTCTGCAAGATTTAAGGTAACCAGTGGTGTACACAAGGATCAGTGCTTGGTCCACTGTTATTCAATCTGTACATTAATGATATTGGGAAGGATATGAAAAGTGACATTCAGCTATTTGCTGATGATAAAAAGGTAGGTAGGGTAATCAGGAATGCTGCTGACATGCATTACTTGCAGAATGATTTGAATAGGCTGGAATTGTGGGCATGAGAAAATGAATGTCAGTTCAACGTCAGTAAATGTAAAGTCATTCACTTCGGCGTGATTAGATATCCAATGTTGTATTATATTGGAGGGATTATGATTGAAGAACCTGATGAGGCTAGGGATGCTGGAGTGTTAGTAGATAGGAAGTTGAAGTTCAGGGGCCATGTAGCAAAATTTGCAAATACAACTTCCTATACAACTTGTAGACTGCAGACACAAGCAAACAGGAGAAAGAGGGATGGTATGATTGAGACTTACAAACCTCTGAAAGGTTCATACAGGATGTCAATTAGTAGAATTTTTCAATTTATGGAGGGTAGGGAAAGGACAAGAGGGGAATAAATATGGAAATATGTACAGAATGCCTACTATCCTCCTTGGAAGCTGAGAATGAATGCTACTAAGAAGAGGGGTGAGGGCTAGATTTTTCTGTCATAGGGAAATGTGTTTGGAATTAATCCATTGAATGTTGTGAGTGCAAGCATTGTAAATGAATTCAAGAATAAGTATGATAGCTGGTGCCACGTAGTATGTGGCTTCCCTCAATGAATTCCTGACTCCCTGAAGGCCTCTCTTAATAATCAGAGAAAAACAGCTATATAAATATGGAAATATGTACAGAATGCCTACTATCCTCCTCAAATTCTCTAAAATGGAAGAGTAGAAGGAATGATATTGCTGGGAATACTTATAAGAAAATAGATAGTAAGCATCTAGAATATAAGTGGTGTGAACTCTTAAATTTGAATAACTTGGCTGCTGATAGATTGGGACTGGAAAGTTACTATTCATGGTAGCTCAACCTGCCTTAGGCAGATGATAATGAAACTGTGTGTGTGTGTGTATTCATACTCAACTGAATTTTTCATTGGACTCTATTAAGAATTGCATATCAAGCTTGTATGTTTTTCTTTAACTGTTATTCTATTTGATTATAACTATTCCAGTTGTACTTCACACTGAGAATGATTAAGAAACTGAACTGAAAATTACATCTTCAATTAAAAAAGTACATAAGTTATTATTTCATTTAAGTAACCATTTTTAATGTCTGCAACTTACATGCCAATCTTTCACTGCACTTGGTAATAATAATAATGTGTATTATATTAACCATTACTTGTAGTGTAATGTGATTATAACTGTATAGAGTCTCTGTAGCTCAGTCAGCATAGATGAAGCCCTTTGGTCGGAAAGACCTGGGTTCAATTCCCATCTATGATATTGAGGAATCTTTGTCTGGCTATTTTGACTAAAGGTGAGTTAGCCGGTCTCATATGGAGGTAGAGGGTTTTTTCACCTGGAAACTCAGGTTTCATCCCTCAGAACAGGCAAACCAGCTCTGTGAACACACACACACAGATTACAGTCATAAAATATATATATACACACCTAATTCCTCATTAGGAGGGCTCAACCCACTCTCCCAAAAAGCGGATGGGGAGAAAGGGGGAAGACAATCCCATATGAATAAATAAATTATAACTGCACATTGTTCACATACATAAGTTAAAAGCTGCTCAAATAAATGGAAATATTATGAAAAAATGAAAAAAATGTTGAGCAATTAAATACAGTGCTATTTGTATATTAGACAAGGAACAAATTGAGAGGTAACTCTTGGCCTATTAATCAAGTGACATAATACTTTGCAATGTTTTCTTCCACTATCTATTTCCTATTATCATTCCTGCTATCATATTATTATAATTTTTTAAAAATAATTATAATAATATGATAACAAAACTCCACACTCACATAATGCACTTGCAAGATTCATGTCGCATGTTAACCATTACTTCTTTTACCTATTTATCCAATAAAAGTTATTAATTTAACAATAAATGCTATATTTCTGGAAGTTTTCTATGACAACTACTCGACTAATGAAGACAGGAAGAAAACTAGAGTAGCCAGTTAAGAAGGAAGAAGAAGAATCACACAAAAGATTTTTAAGCTTAAAAAAATTATTTTATAAATATCTATTAAAAAAAGCCTAAAATTGCTATAATATTTTTAACAAAAATTCATATTGATTTAATAGTTGTCCTTTGTTGCTATCCAAAGACATTCAATTTTCAAAATTCTGGCTAAACATTTATTCAAAATAATGAGCTATCTCACCCATTCGAATATGTTCAGAACCACGATATATGATCCACTCATACACTTCATCCATCAGAACAATGATATTGTGTTTTTTGCAGAGAGCTGCAATATACTCTAATTCTGTTCTGGAAAAAACCTAAGAAAGATAAAGTAATAAACTGGATACAACTTAAGCAGACTAAAAACTTTAAATATTTTCAAACCAAAAACTTCACCACACACACACACACACACACACACAGAGAGAGAGAGAGAGAGAGAGAGAAGTTTAAAAATCTGCAAAATTAAAGTATAAAGAGTGCAATTTAAGAAATCAAAGGTCTGAAAATGCACTTAGAGTTCTAATTTATCCCCTTCCTAAATAAACATAGTTTATGAATGAGAAGTTCTCAACCTTTTCATATCACCTGAATTTCAACATAACTCATGAAAAAGTTTCACAAAAAAGAGAAACATTAGCTAATAATCATTGGAAGTTTTTATTATTACTGCATCCTCAATGAAGTTGGCAGACTCATCATGGGAGGTTCATTCAACTGACAACATATTTATCATATAGAATCTTAAAATCCTTTAACGCCCCCTTGCATTATTCCTCAGAATGTGTTCCATTCACTGACAATTTTCCATGTAAAAAATCTACTCCTCACACCGTTCTTCACCACACTCTTACATAACTTCCAGGGATGCCCTCTGGCTTTTTTCACCCTCTCACCTTTTATTTTTTTTATAATCCCATCTGGATTCATCTGATAAAATCCTCTCACTAACTTAAATGTCTCTATCATATCACCTATTTTCCTCCTATCCACCAAACTATGCAATCCACATTTCTTTAACCTCTCTCTCCATTTCAACTCCTAAGTCTTAGTCACTCATCTCTGGACCCTCTCAAATGCTTCCACATCATATTGAAAATCAGGTGACCACATCAAGGGATCCAAGAGCAGTCCGACCAGCTCTTAATACAGTGGCCCAACCACTGACTTATCCGTACATGTTAGTACTTCTTATCATAGTAGCACCACAATGTGTAGTCTTTGCAACAGTGGCAATATACCCTCTAAACTTCAGTCTACTGTCAACCATCACTCCCACATCTCTAATCTTATCCACTTTCTGCAGTACGGCACCATCAATATAGTACAGCCTTATATTTCTGCACTACAAAATGCAACATCTTGCACTTATTAAGATTAAAACTGCAACTCAACTTCTTTGTGTAAGTCAAAAGTCTATTCAAATCTTCTATTAATTCTCCCCAACTGTTCATCATCAGCAAACATAGCACATGATATATCATTTGCAAACAAGTTAAACAGCAGTAGCCCAAGAACAGCCTGGGGCACACCACTAGTTACCCACCTTTTTTGAGCCACTGCTCCATCATACCTAACTTGCTGGTATCGTTCAGGGAGCCAATCACTGATCCATCTAACCAATATATTATCTATTCTATCCTCTGTAGCACGTACACCAACTTATCATGTAGTAATCTATCAAATGAATGCTTTTGCAAAGTCCAAGAATATCAATGTATATGATTCTCTCTTACCTAAACACACCTTATCATAAAATGCAAGTAAATTGCTATAAAAAGATCTACCCTTTACAAATCTATGCTGACCATCATAGAGAATGCTATGTCCATCAACCCAATCCTGTATTCTATTCCTAACCAATCTCTCCAACACCTCGACTACAACTGTAGTTATACAGACTGGTCTATAATTGGAAACATCCTAGAACCATGCTTGTGGAGTGGTACTATTTTGCCTTCTTTCCATTCCTTAGGAACCCTGCCACTGGAAGACTTTCATTAAATAACCAAGTCAAGGACATAGAGTCCTAGACCTACTGCAAATATATATACATATCAATGTATATTTACATCAATAGGACTCAAAGTGTTAGGAATACATATTTCCAGAGCCTTATTAAGATCTAACCCAATCAACACCTAATACACCTCTAATTCTTTCACTTCCAATTCTCCTAATATTTGCCTCCCTTGTACCATATCATTTATGCCAGTATGATATACACTGATAAAATGCTCATTCAATAATTCCACCATATCCTATGCATTTGTTATTCTGCTGCTGTGACTATCCACCAGCATCAATCTGTCATAATTATTCTTCCTCTTTCTTGCCATATAGCAGAATTCCCTTGAGTTAGCCTTTGCCTGACCAGCCAATCACCTCTCATACTGCACCTTTTTCTTTCTTTACCATGCTTGTCACCTTCCTAGCCTGCAGTTAATAGATCCAATCACCACCAAATGTCTTGTACCTCCTCCATAGCATTTTCTTTTCCAACACAGCTTGTTTGATTTCACTGTCCATCCATTTTACTTCTACTCTATTTACTTGCTTAATCCTTGGTATGCAGTTATACTTTGCTTGTGTCAGATATTGCCTTGTGAATTTCTATGCACTGTCAACATCTTTTCTGGTCAGTTCATCTACCCAACATACTGATGCTAACTGACTACAGAGCTTCCTATAATCACCTACTTTATACTTCCACATATATCCGTTTTGGCAGTAACCTTTTCTTGTTTCACCACTTCCCAAATAAGTACCCATGATCACTCTCACCAACCAGTGGCAGTGTCAACTCTTTCTTAACAAGTACATCTTATGAAGTTATCACCAAATCCAAAATATTAAAGCCTCTAGTTGCTTCATCACATCGTGTTTAAGATATTTATCTCTCAGAAATTCAACAAACTCACTCTCCTTGTTCCCATACAGAATCTCCTCCTTCCATTCTATATTCCTGTAATTAAAGTCTCCCATCAGGAACGCCTTCTGTTTACATGTCCATCCAATTTGCTTAAATATTTCACAATCAGTATTCTCTACATTCCCTGGCCTATAACAGCATCCTATCAGATATACTAGCCTGTTAATTTCATCTTCACACCACACAGATTTAAAATCTGTGCATGTCCTATCAACTTCTACACTTTGTAGACACAATAACTCTGCAATCATTAAACAACACTCTCCTTCCTCTTTTTCACATTCCTATCCTTCCAGAAAATTATACATCCTTCCATTTCTATCCCTGACATCACATCCTCTTCAATCAATTTCACTTATTCCAATTATTTCTGGGCATACTGACTCATTCAATGCAACAAACTCAGCTCTCTTGTTTCGAATACTACTTACACATGTGTACAAACAGAACAATTCCTGTGTCTTTGAGGCCATTCTAGCAGCATCAACATTTTCTATCCTAGCTGCTATACTACACCTCTCTCTTTGGTCTGACTACTCCCCTTTCCCTGATCCTAACTCTGATTTCCATTCCTACATGTCTCATCCTCACCTTTATGCGTTCCATCACCTTGTGTTGGTGTAACTGTTAATAATTGGTGGATTTTTATATAGATAAGGATATTCATAGATATTATATCTTAATATTTATCCTACCATAGAGAATGTCTCTGTTTCTAACAATTATTTTTTTATTCTGAGTGTACCTATATGTTATTATATGCACAAGGGTTCACTCCAATTGGTGCAATGATCTTAACTCTTTCTTTCAGAATCCAATTAATCACTGACTCAAGACCAAATACAAAATAAACACATTTAATAAAACTAAAACAATATATATACACTTCAAACAATATTACATAACTATAACTACAAATTAATTGGATCCAAGGCCTTTTTAAAATAAACTTACACTTAAGACTAAACATTTTGTTTTCAAAATGACAAAATGTTCATAGCCAGTTTCTCTCTCTGTCAAGGCCCGTTTCAGAAGATATATGACTCTATTCTTCATTTTACAGGATCCTTTTTCATCACTCATGTAGCACACATAAAAAATCTTCCTGACTTAATTCTGTCTCTTTTTAGTAGGAATAATAGTCAGATCAGACATCCTTAATACTGATGAAACTTCTTAATCAAAGTTTTCTCAAACATTCCTTTAGAACGTAAATAGCAAATTCTTCTTTTATTCACTACGATTCTACACAGTTCTACGATTTCCTTTTGGAATCTACTACAAATCTTCCAATTAGCGTTTTCTCCAATAATCCTTTTAAAACGATCTATAGCAATATTTCCCTTTTATTTATCCACATTAAAACTTAATAGTTCCACGATTCCTTTTTTGGAATATACTATTAATTTTCTTCCGACTGTCACTTAAAAAACTTAAGTTCCTTCCGAACCTAAATGTCTGCCGGCCTGTGTTCTAAATTCCTTCCGAATGCTATCTTGTTTACAGCCGTTACTCAGATACCGAGCGCTCTCTTGTCAGCTGTCAATCACTCATCAAACTTCTTGGCGAGCATGCGCACTCCGTGGCAAGTGAGAAACTAAATAATGGCTGACACGTTGCCTCCATTAGCGACAAGAGAATGTCTTCATAAAACACACACACACAAAAAAAAATCAGCTAACGCCTTTTTATTCCCGTATACGGGAGTAGGCGAGGCCATTTAGTCCTATCTAACTTACAATCTTTGATAATTTTAAATTACAATAAAATTATTTTAAGTAATACAAATATCAAATATGGTAAGTACATCAATTTTTAAACTGCTTTACATATCACTTTTAACAAAACAATTTCCATAACGGGCACATCGCAAGTGCCGACAATGCGTGTTATGAAAACAAAACTAATAAACATACTAACATAAACAATACGTAAAAATATTCCGAATTTTAATTATGATATTTTTACATAACCACATTTTCAACCTTGCATTCATCTTCCTCCTGTCATACAATCTGTTTAATTGTGCTATCCTCCTTCACAAGTAGAATATGATCATTTACTACATTAACTTCTTGACTCTGTGTGTTCTCAGAAAAAAAAATAGCCTTTCTAAATGCCCAACAAAACCCATTGAAATGCAATCCATCAACTTTAAACCATTCCAACTTTCCTTCAAATTCACTCCATATATTTACAAATTGAACTCCTTTTGCCTCACACAACTCAGCCATCTTACTATTCATTATTTCTATCCTTCTTCTTGATTCAGTATTGTCATATCTGGTCAGCACACTAACAATTTTTCCAACAACACCGTCATCCTTTACATGTCGCAACAACTTCCTCAATTCTCTATCGACATTCTTTTTTTTTTTCCAACTAAATCATTTGTGCCCACGACTATCACTAATTTTGATACTTGCTCTTTCTTTTTCTGCAACGCATCACTTATTTGTTTCATTGTTCCACCAGGAAAGCATGTTTTGTGCACTTTATTAGTCATCACATCTCTAATGATCGAGTCCCTATATAATGATATACGACGATCCTTTGACTCTTTCTTTGTAATACTAACTTCCTCCTTGTCATTCTCATCAGCCAATCTCTTCTTTAGATGTTTAATATCCTCTTCCAGATGTTTCATTTTACTTTTCATTTTCACTAACTCCTGCCTAAGCTCTTCTACTACTACTACTCAGAATATGTTTAAAGTGAGTTGGCATAGTGATTAAAACATGCATTTTGAGAGGTAGATGATCATATCTAAATAAATTTTAATTAGTTTGTAAAGTCATAAAAAATTACAACTATTTTTTATATTTAAATTAAAATTAGAACAAATAATATATATAATAGCTGCAATATAAAGTTTACAAATAGCTGCAATATAAAGTTTGCAATATATATGATAATTGCAATAAAAATATTTCCACTTGGTTACATTATAAATTAAAGATGCCAATAAATTATATTCTTGGTTTCATCCTATATCCAAGTGTAAGCAAACAAAGTTTGTACATAAAGTAACTTCATGACAGGGCAACTCATATATAGAGGCTAATCACTAAACATCAATTTATA
Organism: Typopeltis vanoorti; assembly: GCF_054136105.1. NCBI lineage: Eukaryota > Metazoa > Arthropoda > Arachnida > Uropygi > Thelyphonidae > Typopeltis > Typopeltis vanoorti. Next base: position 62,076,422 of record NC_143556.1, read on the forward strand.
ATATAATCAAATGGAAAAACTTTCAACATCTATCTCTAATACAGAGTATTATAATAATAAGGTGTGATACCTTTTGGCTACTTGTATATGGAAGTAATATGTATATATGATTTCCGCATTACTTCAACTTTGGTATCACTTTGGTCTAGTTCCACTGATGAGACCTCAATAAAGGTCGAAACCAGTTTGGTTTCGACCTTTAGTGGGTCTTTCCATAATATATAACATTATATATATCTGTAAGGATATGCACATTGCATTATGGGATACTAAGGCAATCGATGTGAAGTCATTAGCCTCTATACAAGTCGTCCTGTCATGAAGTTACTTCATGTGCAAACTTTGTTTGCTTACACCTGGATAAAAGTTCAAACAAAGAAGATAATTTCTTGTAATCTTTAATTTATAATAGTTGTTCAAAATCTGCAAATTTTCTGTGTAGCTGAAGAATAAATTTGCAACTTTCATTCTTCAGCTGCTTAGAAAAACTTCTTTTAACTTCATTGACCATCGTTTCTTATTCTAGACACTAGTAAATAATAACTTTCAACCATCTCTATTTTATCTTCTTCGATCATAAAGTCATCTAAATTTATGATCAAAAGTCATCATTTTTGTTTTGCTGATGTTTAAATTAAGCCTGGTTTAATTGTTTTCCCTCTTAACCAAAACAATCAACTGCAACAGATCTTCCTTAGTTTCTGCTATGAGAGTTGCATCATCTACATATCTTAAATTACTTATTTTTCTGCCACCAATCTTAATTTCTGCTAGCTCTTTTCTAGATCAGTCATTCTCATAAGATATTTGCTATAAATAATAAAAAGATAGGATGATAGTATACAATCCTGCCACAACTCTTTTATTCCATCTGCATACCATCTGTTTCTCCACATACGGCTCTAGCCTTCTTTGGATCACTTTCTGCATAATTTGACTTGCATGTAAATTAAAGTGATTGTTCTATAATTCTCAAAATCTATGGGATTTGATTTTTTTAGAAATGGGATGAATACTGACATTTTCCAATTTCTAGGCCAATATATTTTCTTCTCCAAACCTTTTTGCTGAAGCTTCTTGTCATACAGCTCTCTGATGAAGAGAATTAGCTGCTCAGGTATTCCCATTGATTTCATCACATTCCACGGTCTGTTGTGATCTACACAATTAAAAGCTTTCTAATAATCAGTAAAACAGATGAATACTTCATTCTGAAATTCTCTTGTTCTTTCCATAATCTATCTCATGTTTGCTATCTGGTCTCTAGGTCCTCTATTTCTTCTAAAGTCTGCCTGTTCTTTTGGTATTTCTCTATTCACATACGGCTCTAGTCTTCTTTGGATCACTTTCAGCATAACTTGACTTGCATGCGAAATTAAAGTGACTGTTCTATAATTCTCACAATTGATGGGATTTGATATTTTTAAAAACTGGGATGAATACTGATGTTTTCCAATCTCTAGGATAGTATATTTTCTTCCAAACCTTTTGGCAAATTTCGGTTAATATATTCACTACTTAATCCCCAACTGCTCTCAATAATTCCACTGACACTCCAATAGCTTTTCCTTTAGGCAGCTGTTCCATTGCTGATATTAATTTACTGTTCATTTTCATGGGTTCCTCAACAAATTCTCTCCTTTCAAATTCTCCTTCAATAATGATATCCTTCTTATACAAATCTTCTACATAATCTTCCCATCTTTTTTTCACTTCAAACTTTTCCTGAATTACTTTTTTCTACTCTAATCTAGGGATAAACTTCCCTGTAACATTCATTTATGTTTCTAAACAGATCTCTTGTTCTACCTGTAATGTTACTTTCTTCAATTTCCTTGCAGCTTCTGTTTAAATGTTGATCTTTCCTGGCCTGTGTCTGGAAATCTGGAATGAACTGTCTAACCTTTTCTTTAATAAATTTAGTTTAATCCTTTATCCAAGTGTAAGCAAACAAAGTTTGTGCCTGAAATCTTCAGGACTGAGGTAAGGTGGTGCAACACCAGGCAACTCCAAGCAAAGATGGACCAAGCTTTCATCACTCATTGTCTCAGTATCTCCCATAATGCAAAGCACATCTCCATGCGGACATGTATACTGCTATGCATTAAGGGGAGGGCCACTACCCAGACTGGCTTCGACCTTTATTGAGGTCTCGTCAGTGGGAGGCAGACTCAATTGACTAGGATCGGCGAAGAATACGACAGCGGAGCCGTTGCTTTTCCAGAGGCGGCATCATATATCCCATTTTCATCTTCGGCCAACACCACTACGGCTGCAACAACCTACATGGTGTATCTAAAACCATCCCCTTACCCGTCCATCAACGGTATGGGACTGGCGTCTGGAGTAGAGTTGCTTCATCCAGCTGTTGGCTATCCCCGGGAAGGGCCATTACCCAGACGTATAGGTAAATATCACCTCTCCTATTGCTTCTGCCTTAGTATCTCCACATTTGGGTCTGCCTCCCACTGACGAGACCTCAATAAAGGTCAAAACTGGTCTGGGTAGTGGCCCTCCCCTTAATGCATAGAGTATACATGTCTGCAAGGAGATGTGCTTTGCATTATGGGAGATACTGAGACAAGGAGCGATGAGAGCTTGGTCCACCTTTGCTTGGAGTTGCCTGGTGTTGCACCACCTTACCTCAGTCCTCAAGATATTTTCAGGTGCAAACTTTGCTTGCTTTCACTTGGATAAAGGATTAAACTAAATTTATTATAGTCTAACCAAGTGCAAAATAAACTTCCAACATCCCTCTCTAAATCCAGAGTAATTCAATAATAAGGTGGTACACCTGTTGGCAACTCGTATAGGTAAATATGACCTCTCTTATTGCTTCTGCCTTAGTATCTCTATGGTTGGGTCTGCCTCCCACTGACGAGACCTCAATAAACGTTGAAACCGGTCTGGGTAGTGGCCCTCCCCTTAATGCATAGCAGTATACATGTCCTCATGGAGATGTCTTTGCATTATGAGAGTACCGAGACAAGGAGTGACGAGAGCTTGGTCCACATTTGCTTGGAGTTGCCTGGTGTTGCTCCACCTTACCTCAGTCCTGAAGATATTTTCATGCGCAAACTTTGTTTGCTTACACTTGGATAAAGGATTAAACTAGATTTATTATAGTCTAACCAAGTGCAAAATAAACTTCCAAAACCTTTTCTTTGTTTCTCTGAAGTTTCATTTTTCTTTTTTCTTTCTTTCTTTTGCTATTTGAATAGCTTCTTCTGACAGCCATTTACAATCTTTCTTACCTGTTGCTTTACTTAGATTCTTTTTTTCTAAAATTAAAATAGAAAAGACTATTATAGTAACTGAAATTTGAGTGAATTATAAATGAACTGCCTTACCTTACCAAGTGGATTATGAGGTGTGTTTATAATAATCATTTTTGTTTTCTTATTGAACTTGGAAACTAGTTCCTGAGGATCTAGAATCCAATCATCACTAAATCCTGAAATTCCATCTTGTTTCTGGAAAAAAAATAAAATAAAATATTCATTAAAATGCATTAATTTATGATTAATAATAATAATGAATAAAATTTCCATAGTGTCACAAGATTCATCCAAAGAATTCAATCTGATTATCACCACACCTTTTATACTTTATCTTAGATTCATTCCGTATATGATACTATATATGACATGTGCATTTTCAATATATAAAATAAGAAATTCCGGATAAATTACATTATTACTAACAAGATATCTGCAAACTGCTCCAGAATGAGCATTGAAGAATTTGAATCATAGTGTAATCATCTATTTCTGAACAAATAAACAGCCTTAACAGTAAAATGGTTCAAAAAGAAGAATCCTGTAGGTTAAAAAGCAAAATACAAATAAAGGTTTGATATATTCAGTCAAAAAACCAAGTTGACTATTTAACTCACAGCCCTCTATAATAATACATATACTGATCACTGAATTTGAAACTTTTATTTAATCACATGTCGGATCTACTTTAGTGACTATCAGTACCAATCTCCTTCAATTCTTTGCACATAGTTTGATGAGATATGGGCTGGGAACAAACCTTTATTAAATGCTTCAGTCAACTGCTGCACACATGAAGTTCTGTTTGTCCATACAAGCCTTCTCAGACAATGATGATCTCGTTCCTGTAAGATTGTCTTAGGACCACAGTTACACCTCTCAGACAAGCAATATGGGTCAGTTTTCAACTGTTTAAACACCCAGGATATCTCATCTTTTGAGAAACTAGTCAGCTCTGCTGTTTTCAAAATCAGGGCTCTAGCCAGACAGACACCCACAATAAGCCCTTTATCAAACTCCAAAAGATCCTTTGTTTTTCCCATGGTGATCAACAATATTGATGTTTGCTGACCATTTGTCTAGAACACATAGTAATGCATTTGACCAAGTATTATGAATATTATTATTATTATTACTACCCCAAGACCTCATGGAGTCAAAGACATATCTGGGAGAGCCTTTTATTACACACACACACAGCTCATCATACCGAAACTCCTTGCAGAGACCACAATCTCAGGCAAGGCATTCCAATCATTTACAACTCTACACGAAAAAAAAATGCCTTCACTCCCCTATTCAGTGGAATATCTTTATACAGTTCTCCCCTGATCTCCCACTATTTTCTGCAGAACCTCCCCAGCATTGATCCTATAACAACCCCTTACCAACTTGTAGGTCTCTATCATATCTCCCCTCTTCCTCCTGTCCACCAGAATCTGCAAATTACATCTTCTCAATCTTTACTCATATTCGACATTCCAGAGGTCAGAAACTACCTTAGTCAGTTGCCTTTGTACCCTATCCAACATCTCTTCATCCTTCTGAAAACCAGGTGACCAAATCTGGGCACAATAGTCCATGTGTGGCCTAATCAAAGCCTTACACAACGGAACAAGAATCTCCCTACTTCTACACGTCAGTGTCCTCCACATCATTCCCAGAAGCCTTTGTATTATTATTATTATTATTATGTGACACCTCCAGGGAGTCCAAAGACTCATCGAGGGAGAGTGTGCAACAGCACTGAACAATTGAACTCCTTCCAACTACTAACCGCGCTCAAACTTGCTTAACTTTTTACGAGCCATTAGTAGCAGAGGCTCTACCAATCGACCAACTTTTGCTGGCAAGGTTCAATTTTTGGCTATGTGTCCCCTAAATTTCAGATCCTTATCCACTATCACCCCCAGATCTCTTATTTACTCCACCTCCAACAATACATCCTCACAAAGCATAAATTCTGCATCCCATCTTTGTTTTCCAAATTTTAAAACCTTACATTTTGCAACATTGAACTCACATCCCCATTTCCGTGTCCAATCACTCAATTTATTCAAGTCTTCTTGTAAGGCCACAACATCTTCACTACTCTTTATGGTTCGTCTCAACTTTGCATCATCTGAAAACAACTGAATATCTCTATCCAAATCTTCACCAATATCATTAATATACAAGTTAAACAGTAATGGCCCTAAAACAGACCCTTGAGGCACTCCACTAGTGACTTTCCTTTTCCTGGATATTGCACCCCCATACACAACTTGTTGATACCCATCAGATAGCCAGTCTCCAATCTAATGCACTAATCTAATATCCAACCCCACCTGCTCTAGTTTGACTGTCAACTTATCACGAGATACTCTATCAAAAGCCTTTGCGAAATCCAAGTATATTACTGTGTATCCTTCTCCTCTGTCCAAGGAAGCAATCACTTTATTGTGATATGTAAGTAGATTACTAAAACATGACCTCCCTTTAGCAAATCCATGCTGTCCATCAAAGATAATACCATTGTTGTCAACCCAACTCTGAATCCTAGTTCTCACAAGCTTCTCCAACAACTTAATCACAACACCTGACACACAGTAGGCCTATAGTTTGATGCTTGAGTTCGATCATCTCCTTTATGAAGTGGCACAATCTTGCCCTCCTTCCACTCCTTATGGAGTGCAAGACTCGTATTAAAAAAATATGTCAAGACAGGTATCAACTCCCTGGCACATTCCTTCAGAATATGTGGTGATATATTATCTAGTCCCACAGCCTTATTAACATCTAGTTTACTCAACTCCCCATACACCTCTTGCTCACTTACAGTCAGTATCTCCTCCCCATCATCAACTGCTCTCAATCTCTCCATGAAGTGACATTCACAAGATTGAAAGACCGTTACCTAACCTAACTGCTCATTAAGTAACTCCACCACACATTCCACAACAGCCATCTTTATACCATTTTCTCCAATCAATGTCATCCTTCCATAATCATTCTTTCTTTTGCTGGCTACATATCGAAAGAACTCCTTAGGATTCTTTTCGGCTTCATTAGCTAACTGCTGTTCATACCTCTCTTTAGCTATCCTCACCAACAAAGACACCCTCCTTGCCTGGTCTTTCGTAGACCTCATGGAATTGGTTATTTCCACTTCTCTTATGCTGCCTCTACAATGCCCTTTTTCTCTGTATCACATGCTTAATCTATTTATTCATCCATCTCACACCTATCTTATTTAACCTTCTCACCCTTGGAATACATTTAGACATTGCATCAACCAGACAGTTTTTGAAAATCCCCCCCCCCCCCCCCCCAAGCTGCATTGATCTCTTTTCCAGCTAACTCCTCATTCCATGCTACACCCGCAAGCTGTCTCCTGAGGTCTTCATAATCACCCCCCCCCCTTATAGTTTCACATATACCCTTTTCTCACAGGGGTCCTCGCACTGCTGGCAACCACCCAGGTAATCACCTCATGGTCACTCTCACCAACTGGTGGATGATTTGACACCTCATTTATAATTACTTCCTCTGATGAGATGACCAAATCCAAGACCCTCTATCCTCGTGTGCCCTCTGTTACATACTCTGAGGTAGTTATCCCTAAAAAACTCAAGAAACTCATTTTCTTTTCTTCCAGTTGCTATTTCATCATTCCAATCTATATTGCCATAAACCTTGCATAAGTAATGTATACGTATATCTGCATAAAGGTTTCCAGTTCAGTGGGTGGTATGTGTACACCATGATGGTATACGTCCAAAAAGATTTTTTTGCTATGTAGAAAGTAAGAAGAATAATGATTATGGAAGGATAACTTTAATCAATAGCTATGGCAAGATAGTGGCAGAAGTAATAGTTGAGTTACTAAGTGATCACTTTGCAAGGGTGTATCATCGAGACGGAGATTCTGCAGGTGATGTGACAGAAGTCGATGTGAAACTGAGGTAGATGAACTGGAGGTGCTCAACATATTGAAAAATATCAATGTGAATACAGCAGAGGGAATGGATGACATCTCAGTCTGTGTGCTATGAGAAAGTGCCAGAGAATTAGCAGTGCCTCTGATCAAGTTGTTTAATGTAAATCTCTGCTCTGGCAAGGTTCCAAGGAAATGGAAAGAGGATAAGATGATTCCATTACATAAAGGTTGCCCCAAGACAGAAGTAGCAAATTACCCAATTAGTATCTCAGGAGTAGTGGTCAAAGCACTGGAAGTGTTGGTTAAAAGTAAAATCCAGGAAGGGTGGATAGTAATATCATACTCTACTGGGAGGAAGGGGACAGCACAGCTTTGTAAAAGGTGGGTCCTACCTTAGTAATTTACTTATGTTTTATAACAGAGTGACAGCAAAATTAGATAAGGGAAATAGCTATACCATGATACAGCTGGCATTTGACAGAATACTGCAAATCTAGTCAGCTATGTAACACTGTTCATAACAGTCTTAGGATTTCCAGATCCTTCAGATGTGCTACTATTAGAAAACTCTGAGCTTAATGATTTGGAAAACCTTGTTTCACTGTTCATAATGGTAGTCTGCTAAAAGTGTCTGCATTCTGATGTTTCTTCCCAGGTCTGTAAACTAAGGTATGATTGTACGTACCAATATTAATGCCCAATGTAACATCTATGGTGAAATTGTACCAGGGATCTGTAAACCTATAATGGTCAATGAATGGTAATTATGGTCACATGTCTTCCAAAAATATACTGATGGAACTTTTAAATACCAGATATAATGGCTAATTTTTCCTTTTCAACATCAGATATACTCCATGTTCATCAAGTTTAAAGCCTAATATTCTATAGCCTGGATTTCACATTTAATACTATTAATGTATAGTCCAACATCGAGAAGTCTTCTTTTCAGGAATTCACCTATCCTTTGCCAAAGTTCTTTGTGCATTAAAGATTACTTTTTGAAGTGGCATCAGTGCCAGCATGTTTCCAAAGAATCATGGAATCACTCCTAGCCAGAATCCCTGTGTCATAGTGTACTTAGATGGACTGATTCCATGATTCTGGAAACATGCTGGCACTGATGCCACTTCAAAATGTAATCTTTAATGGTGTTTAAAGTTAAAATGTTTGTTGAGTCTTTGTCCATAGACACCTGTAGATAAGCATTGTCTAGATCTATTTTGGAAAATCAACATCCACCTGTAAGTTTTGATAATACTTCACTGATGTATTATCAAAATTTATGATGTGCATCTGTAGTCTCCACACAGTCTTATCTTTTCATTTGTTTTAAGTACTTGGACTACTGGTATCACCCATTTGGAGTGTAAAATAGGTTTCAATATCTCTTCATGGATTAACTCATTAATGGCTTCTTCCACGTCACATAACATAAAGGAAAATTGGCAGTGTTTTCTAAAAATCAGAGATGTACCTTTCTTGAGGGTTATGTGTATCGGTAAGCTTTCTGTTGTACCCATAAAAATTAGTCAACAGTTGTTGAGTTTCTTGAGGCACTAGTTGCTCTTGTAACTGCAAATTATGAAGAAGTTTGATTCTTAGTGCCTAAAACTAGTTTCTTCCAACCAAGCTCAGACCTTTTCCATTTAAGACAAGTAAGGATAGTATGGCAGTATGTATCTTCCATTCTACTTTGATTTTGCACTTGCTCTGAGTGTACAACTTTTCCTTAGATGTTTATAAAGGCTACTTTCTCTAGTTGTTTACTTTCTGGACATACCTTGTCAAAGGTATCTGTACTGATCTGAGAGTATGCTGTACCTGAATCTAGCTTCATCTCCAGAGGTTTTCCATCCAGAAGTTGTTTGTTCATAAGCATTCATTGCTGCTGAGAGCATGTGGAATAAATATATTAAGTAGGAATCTGCCCCTTGTGGCTCCTCTGTTGTGTAACATGAGCCAAAACTGTTTCCTAAAAGATTTTAATCCTTTGGTTTTGTTTCCTTCTCCTTTCTTGGCAAACACATTTTCTTTTTTATTCTAAGCAGCCTTATTTATTAATGAACCAACATATGACCTGAATCCACTGGCAGGTTGAGCAATGATGTTCTCTCCCATACAACATATTTTTGTTTGCTCCTCCCTTGTGGAACATACCTTACTTTCCTGTATCTCTCTCTCTCTCTCTCGGATGAAATATAACTTGGATTGGCAGGCTTTTATTTTAGACATTTTTTATATGTCACCATTTCTGTTACTGTTGCATCATACATCTTTTGGAGCATGAGGCAATGATCAGCTAACAACCTTTTGTTACAACCTCTAGTCCTAGTCATGCTTGCCACAAATTAGTCTAGTAGGTTTCCTCTAAATTGACAAACTTGCAACGCTCAGTTTGCAAAACTGCCAGATACTTGGGCAAAGGACTCGTTTGCCCTATGATCACAGTAATGAAATTTTAGCCTCTGCACAAATTTACTGGAACATGGATTGAAGGCATTTAACAGCAGCTTAACTGCTTTGTCATAATTGAGGTCACTAACTTGATGGGGTGTTGCAAACATGACATACATTACTTAAATATAAAGAGCCAATAGGCTTCATTTCGGTGATATAAAATTATTTAAATTAAGGGGATATTAGCCTACTCACTGATGAAGCCTCAAAAAAGGCTGAAACCAGTCTGGGTAGTGACCTCCCACCATAATATAATAACAGCATACATTTCCTAGGAAATGTGTTTTTACATTATGGAAAATACCAAGAATAGCAATCAGAACTTTACTCACCTTTGCAACGAGTTGCCCGAGATTGTACTACGTACTAAGACTACTTGCATTAGCTCACGCTAGTAATCGCCGATACTTTTATGGTTTACTATATTCGGCATGAAACTCTCTGATGCCAATCTTTGAGTTTCTTATTCGGTTTTAAAACAATGTGGGATTAATATCCCCTTAATTTAAATAATTTTATATCGCTGAAATGAAGCCTATTGGCTCTTTATATTTAAGCAACTTAATGGTTGCACCTGTTTGACAACTCGTATAGCAGAGTATATAAGTTCTTTTCGCTATACCCTTTGGTATCTATTTGGTCCAGCTACTCACTGATGAAGCCTCAAAAAAGGCTGAAACTAGTCTGGGTAGTCACCTCCTACCATAATATAATAACAGCATACATTTCCTATGAAATATGTTTTTACATTATGGAAAATATACCAAGAATAGTGATCAGAACTTTACTCACCTTTGCAACGAGTTGCCCGAGATTGTACTACATACTAGGACTACTTGCATTAGCTCACGCTAGTAATCGCCGATACTTTTATAGTTTATTATATTTGGCGTGAAACTCCCTGATTCCAATCTTTGAGTTTCTTATTCGGTTTTAAAACAATGTGGGATTAATATCCCCTTAATTTAAATAATGACATACATTGTTTTTCAAACACTGTACAAATGATTGTCCTTCTCCATTTCATCGTTTATTCCAATGGTGATGAAATAATATTCTAATTGTTCCTTGTACATTTCCCAAGAATCACCTGACATTGGCGTGAATTCCAATACTTAAGCCTATGGTACCAATTATTGTGTGTGCTGCTTGATCTTCTACCATTCTGTTAACAAATGCCCATAACAGCTGTATACAAATTATACTTCATATCTTATATTCACTTGGATCCCATCCTCTAAGATCAGAAACCAAAAGTAGTAGAACACAGGTTTAATAACATAAAGCATTACTGATACATACCGTATTTACTCGAATATAACTCGCCCTCATGTATAACTCACACCCCTGATTTTACTTTACAAAAAAATTAATTACAAAATTTCGCATATACCTTGCACACGAAAAAAAGTTTCAATACTTCACATCAGGGAGATAGTAACTTACTCCATGTGGTAAAGAACGAGTCATCCCCAACAGCCACTATACTGCCGATGCAAGAAAAACAAGTAGTTTTATTGTATCACTGAATATGGTATAGAGACATCTGCAATCTGTGTAATATATTTCTCAACAAATAGTGCAATTAGAAACAAGTGGGATAAAAATGGCACTAATTAATGAATCACATATCCCCCCCCCCCACACACACACAGAAACTATGCTGTATAGACTCAAACAAAACCATATGTTGCACTAGCAAACACAGCATCTAATTAAAAACGATTTTCCAATTTTTCAATTACATAAAATAAATGTCTCTTTGACTGCATTTGAAATTTTCGATGCCATTAAGGCAGATCGCAAAGGCTAACTTCAAATAAAATTCTACCACGAATTGAAACATGACATGTAATGTGTGTGTGTGTGTGTGTGCGCGTGCATGAGTCTGCCTGCCAGCTCGACATGGAAGCAGCACACAAACAAGCAACAATAAAATTCAACCGAAGGGTTGAAACTTTGTGTTAGCTGAGCCTGCCTGCACAATGTGGAAGCGGTACACAAACGGTAATGCGAAGTTCCATCGGAACAATAAACGGACAAAACACCACCATGTCATGAACATGTTAAAACTATGAAATATATAGTTAATATTGTTATGGCAGCTTCAGATATTATAGAATTTGGTTGAAGAGAATAAGCATTTAAACTCAACAATTGTTGGCTTGCTTGCCTTTGTTGTTGGGTCATGCAATCTTTTGTTAATGCCACACCAATCATATGCATGTCTTCATAGCTGCTCTATCTCTTCCAGCCAACCATTGTTATCCATTTCGCGTGTCATGAAGGATTGTTCAATACGTATCTCAAGTCTTGTAAATCACTGGTAATTTTTGCTTGAAATAATGGGAAAGAAGATGACACTATTTAGGTGAATTTGACAATACACACAAGGAAACCTCGCTGGAAACTGGAAGTAGCAATAGCAAATAGGAGATTCTTGGTAAGTAATACCTATTTTCGGTTTTTTCAGTGTCCAAAAATTCCCACATATATCTTGCACCACAATTTTTTAGCTTTAATTTTGTGAAAAAAAGTGCAAGTTCTTTTGAATAAATACATTAACATAAGAGGTTAACACACACACACACACACACAAACACACACACACACACACACACACAGCACATACTTTCTGCATCCGGTCACATTAATGAACAAATTACCATTACTCGAAGACTTGCTGTTCAGCTGTTTATATTCTTGGTGGCTCACACTAAGTCTTGTGCATGGTACAAGGCTGCCAACATAACAGACTGCAGATATCACACTTTACCATTCTGTTTAAGTGAACATACCACTTTAGATATGCATGCCCATGCATGTGCACACATACACATGCACAACTGAATACCAATAACGTTAAGTTCCTTTCTAACATTTTAATTTTTAACATAATTCTGCCACTGATGCCATCCATTCACTTTCCTAATTTTCCATAGAAATAGGATTTCTGAGTCTTGGTTATTTTTCTGTTCCTGGGTCTCGAGATCCTGGGACAATACAATTTCACTCATGAAACTTACTTTTTAAGAATATTTGTTATTTATTCTTTATTATATTTTTATAAAATGCATCAATAACTGTTAAACAAATGGTTTCATTAAGGCAGAGTAAATTTTCAACTGAGCTTTTGCATCCAAATTTCAGCATCCTCACTCTATCTGTAATTAGAGCCCCAATATGTTTATTTTCAAAACTATTCCAAATTTTTGTATTCGTGAGTCCACAATATTTTGAATATCAAATGACAAACATGTTTCCAGGTAATGAACTAATCCTAAGTTAAAGCTTTTTGAATAATCTGAATGACCAACAATACTGAAACACCTTTTATTTCCAATATTTTCTGATTCTATTAATTCTTTAATATTTTGAATATATTCCTATCTTTTTTATGTTCACAGTAGTTAAAAGGCTGCTTTCATAATACATAATTTTGCTTTGAATTGATTCACATATAAAAGAACCAATATAAATTGCCCAAATTGGGATTCCATCTTCAGTAGCCAATCTAGATACAATCCTCACTTAACTTTGTTTTACATAAGTATAAAATCGAGTGATCAGTGCAAATTCTTTTTGAGCTACATGAAGGTTCTGTATTTTCCTCAGCACTTCTTTATGTGACTTCAAAATGTCACTCTTGTATATGTTCTAAATGCCTCATTAGTTCTAATATATGTTCTAAATGTCCACTAATAAATCACTAGCGGACTAGTGTTTGAACTCCTACATGAAATTTGCTTTGGACATTAATTTGCACTGAATCACTTCCTCATTTTTACATTTCTTAGCATTTCTAAACTTCATTTCTAAACTAAAATTGATTTATTTTCATTTTGAAACTGAAGCGAAAACTAAACCAAATATTATTATTTTATTATTATTACAGGCTACCCCAATGAGACTCATCGAGAGAGGCCCTAAACATCATGTCAAGAACTATCCAACATTTGCACATCTATCATACTTTGCTTTAAACTCATTGTGTTATAACTAGGTTATAACTCTACTAGTTAAAACACCCTTGCTAACTGCATTACTCACTTTCCATGGATGTCCCCTGGTTCTCTCACCACCATACATACCTGTTCTGAAAAATTTCCTCTCAATTAATCTTGTATAAAACCCTCAATAATTTGTGTCTTAATCATATCATCCCTTTTCTGCCTATCAACCAGTTTCTGTAACCCACAAATCTTCAACCTATTCTCATAAGGTTCATTCCATAGACCTGCTACCATCTTGATCACTCACCTCTGGATCCTCTGCACCTCCTCCTCATTACCAAGAAACCCTAACACCCAGATCTGCATGCGGTAGTCAAGATGGTCTTATCAAGGCTCAATAAAGAGAACAGTAACCTGCTTATTTCTGCTTGTCAAAGTATTCTTCAGTAACCAAGTAATCTGATGAGCCACTTTTGCTATGTACTCCCTAAACTTTAACTCCCTATCTACTAAGTCTCTGGCTTTAACATCCCCAAGTCTATGGTTTCATCAATTTCCTGGAGTACAGTTCCACCAATGTGGTATACAGCTGGTAATTTTTTCAGACCAAAATGCATACCTTACACTTTGCCACATTAAACTGACATTCATTCTCCTTTGCCCAGTCTGCTAATCTATCCAAATCATCCTAAAAAATTTTGATGTTACCTTTATTAACTATTGCTCTACCCAACTTTGCATCATTGGCAAATGACTATTAATAAACTAAACTCCTCACTAACCCTATATTCATCCCCATGTGCTTCAGTATGAGCAGATTTCCATTTACCCATTCCTGTATTTTGCTCTTCACCAACTTCTAAAATACTCTGACAACTCCTGATATGCTGATCAGTTGGTAATATGCCACATCAGTCTTGGAACCTCCTTTATGTAATGGAACTATTTTCCCCTATTTCCACCCTCCTCGGGACTAACCTAGAGCTCAGACTTACATTAAACAATATGGTCCAGGGCACTGATAATTCTCTCACCGCTTCACATAAAACTGAAGCTTGTATAATACCATCCAATCGCACAGCTGTATTCACATTAAGGTTCTGTAATATGCTATGCACTACCATTTCGTTTACCTCAGTTCTCATATATTCTCGTTCCTTCAATATCTCCACCTAGATAATTCTACTATTTCGACTGATTCAGTTATCTTCCTACCATCAGCATTCATTAAAATCATTCTGCCATATACTATTTTTCTTTTACTTGAAGCATATCGAGAGAACTGTTTGGGATTCTCTTTAACTTGCATTGCTAACTTTCTTTCATGATCTGCTTTAGCCTTTCTTACCACACTAGTTACCCTTCTGGCCTGTGCCTTGTATTGTTCATGTGCCTACAGGTCACCTTTCTCCTTAAATTCCCTCCACAATTTTTTTTTTTTTTTTTTTTGCAGCTCCAGCTTAATAACGATATTCATCCATTTAACTCTCACTTGATTTACTCTCCTGACTCTAGGTATTTTAGTCTGCCATTACCTCCTTCAAACACTACTTTACCACTTCCCATGCACTATCAACATCCAGCCTGTGCAGTTTCACATGCCAAAGCACCGATCCAAGCAATCTCCTAAGTTTGTCATACTTACGAGCCTTGTAATTCCACATATATCCCATCTTAACTGAAAATTCCACACATTTAACCACCTCCCAGGTCTAGACCATATGATCACTCTCACCAATTGGTGGCAACATGGTCATATTCGTCATATATAAATTCTCAGCAACAATTACAAGATCAAGTACTGTCAAACCCATAGTATATTCCATGACATGCGATCTCAGGTAGTTATCCCTTAGTTATAATTTTAAAATTATAAAATTAAAATTAAAATTAATGAAAATTAAAATTATAAAATTAATAACAATTAAAATTATAAATCTTTTTTGTTATCATGTTATGAAATGAATAGAGAGCCTATGTAGCTCAGTGGATGTGGCATTTACATACCACAGCACTTGACCGCATGAAGGAAGATTTTGTTTTGAATCTAACTAGAGGAAATTTTTCTAAGCCTTTTTTTGACCGGTTCCCAAGTTAGTCGATCTCTGGCATGTGCAAGCAGGTTTTTTCTCCCGGAAACTCGGGTTTTTCGTCCCGTAAACTCAAGAAAATCGACCGTAGAACCCACATTATTTCAGACATTAAAAAATATATTGTGTTAGGGACCACAAGATGGCGGCACTTGTTGAGCCCTCTCTCTTCACTGCGTGCCACTTAAATAGTGATAGCCTTGGGCCAGCTATCTCTGATTGGCTGCCAGTGGAGATTGAACTGCCCACTCAGTCTCCAAAAGTTAGATAGGGCTAAAAGGCCTCGCCTACTCTCTATATGGGAATAAAAAGGCATTAGCTGATTTTTTTTTTTTTTGTTATGAAATGTGATCCAAATTTAAAGGTAAAAATGGAAATAATAACTTCACAACAATGAAAGTCTGTCAACTATTCATAGTGATCATTGTTGTTGTTTATTTAACAAATCACCTGATAAGAGGGCATAATTTTGTGAATGAACCAACTTGAAACGGCTAAGTAATAAAAATGTCCATTTACAGTGGCTGTTTCATCACACTTGATTCATATTCATGTTATGATATTACATTTAATAGAAACAAAAACAGATGTATAAAATAACAAATAGCATTGTATTCATTGCAATCAATAAAGATTTTAGTTCATAATATAATTTTAACTGAGCCTCCTTTGGTCAGAAAGACCTGGGTTCGGTTCCAGTCGTTGATATGAACCTTTATCTGGTCTCTTTTGACAAAAGGTGATTTAGTCGGTCTCATATGGAGGTTGTTTCACCTGGAAACTCAGGTTTTTTGTCCCCAGAACAGGCAAACTAGCCCAGTGAACACACTTCATTACAGTCATGAATACGTCTCAGACATATGCCAGTCCTCAGCCCGGATAAAATTGTGAGGGATTGGGGAAAGTAACGACTGAAAGGGAAAAACCACCATCATAATTTTAACTATTGTCTATAATCTGTGATGCAATACTCATTTTACTAAAATTAAATATTCAAAAAATTATAATAAATTTGATGCGTCTCTGTTTCAGATTTGTAAATTTATGAAACATCTCGAGTCTCAAGCTGCCTTTTCTGGGCCCCAAAGACAAGAAAGATATGAAAATTTCCTAGGATTCTTGGGACAGAAATCCTACTTAGATCCATTATTTCCAAACCAATTTTGTGACTCATAAGTTAAAAGTCTTTTACATTGCTAGTTTCATGTTTTAATTTAATTTTTTTTTTTTTAATTTCATATAGATTTATTCCAAGTGTCACACCCTCACTCATAATTTTTCAGCTGAGTTTCACAACTGCAAACTCATAGGGATCACAGAAATAGTTATTCATGATATCAATTTACTGTGGGAATTTCTTTTACAACATTGTTGTACCTGGGAATACAAAGTTCGCTGATTTCTGTCTTCTTTTTTTTTTTTAAATAAAAATGAGCATTACAAAATTTTAAAACAGAAAAGAGATTAAAAAAAGAGATTTAAGAAATTTAAGAGGAAAAAGAAAAGAGATTTAAGAAATTTAAGAGGAAAAAGAAAAGAGATTTAAAAAATTCATTTTAAACATGCATTAAGAATTATAAAAACTTACTAATCGAAGTGGAATAAAAACAGGAATACCTCCTGCCATTCTTGTCACTGGTTCATAGCAGTCAAAGAAGGGTTCAATAATTATCACCTACATATATCAAAGAAAAGAATTTCAAGTGCCATAAAATACAAAATGAAGTCTAATAATGATTAAAATAAAGTAAATAAACAGGTCATAAAATGATATAAAATCCAATGAATTCTGTCAGCATAAAATAAATAAATAAATATACAGGTGATCCCTCCAGTTTACACAGATTTGCTTTTACATTTTTTTTCCCTGCTTCTCACTCCCTACTCACACCCTCTTTATACAGTTTCCAGGGATGACCTCTGGTTCTCCCCTGATCTCCCACTATTTTCTGTAGAACCTCTCCAGCATTGATCCTATAACAACCCCTTACCAACTTGTAGGTCTCTATCATATCTCCCTATTCCTCCTGTCCACCAGACTCTGCAAATTACATCTTCTCAATCTTTCCTCATACTCGACATTCCAGAGGGTTAGAAACGACCTTAGTCAGTTGCCTCTGGACCCTTTCCAACATCTCTTCATCCTTCTGAAAACCAGGTGACCAAATCTGGGCACAATAGTTCATGTGTGGCCTAATCAAAGCCTTATACAATGGAACAAGAATCTCCCTACTTCTACAAGTCAGTTGTTCTCTGCATCATTCCTAGAAGCCTTTGTGTTGTCTTCACAATTTTGGCTGTGTCCCCCCTAAATTTCAGATCTTTATCCACTATCACCCCCAGATCTCTTATTTCCTCAACCTCTGACAATATATCTTCACTAAGCATAAATTCAGCATCCCATTTTTGTTTACATTTTGCAACATTGAACTCGCATCCCCATTCCCATGACCAATCACTCAATTTATTCAAGTCTTCTTTTAAGGCCACAACATCTTCTCTACTCTTCATGGTTCGTTCCAACTTTGCATCATCTGCAGACAACTGAATATCTCCATACAAATCTTCACCAATATCATTAATATACAAGTTAAACAGTAAGGGCCCTAAAACAGACCCCCTGAGGCACACCACTAGTGACTTCCCTTTTATTATTATTATTATTCCTAATACCTCCAAGGAGTCCGAAGACTCATCGCGGGAGGACATCTTCAACTGTCTCTACACCTTACCTCTACTACGAATCAACGCCATCTACCACCCACCTCCAACACCACCACAAATAGTAATTTTTGTCTGTAAATTGTGTGTGTTCTGAAGGGCCAATTTGTATGTATGCGGGATGAAAAACCCGAGTTTCCGGGAGAAAAAACCCTGCTACCTCCGTATGAGATCGGCTAACTCACCATCGATTGAAATCGACCAGATAAAGATTCCTCCCGTCGCGATGAGAATCGAACTTAGGCCTATTCCAATCGAAGGGCGCAATGTACCGTCGTTCTTCCAATTGCGCTACGGAGGCGCTGGTTTTTTTTTTTTTTTTTTTTTTTTTTTTGCAGTTGTTTACATTTTATTATAAGAATCCAATAGCATACAGAAGTTAACAAATAAGCATTTAGAGGCTACTCATTTTTGGTCAGAATTTTATGGTAATAAACATGTAATTTTAACACCACACTCTTTAGTCTAACTCTCTGCTCTGTACATATAATTTACAGTGGTCTATTGCAACTTATTTCGCTAAGATGCTGCACAAACTAATCAAGATTCTAGTCAACCAAACCAACCAGTCAACCAGTTTTCCTGGATACTGCTTCTCCCCCCCCATACACAACTTCTTGATACCTATCAGACAGCCAGTCTTCAATCCAATGCACCAATTTAATATCCAACCCCATCCACTCCAATTTGAGTATCAACTTATCATGTGGTAATCTATCAAAAGCCTTTGCAAAATCTAACAGGAATCTAAGTACATTGCTGTGTATCCTTCCCCTCTGTCCAAGGAAGCAGTCACCTTATTGTAATAAGTAGATTACTAAAACATGACCTCCCTTTAGCAAATCCATGCTGTCCATCAAAGGTAATACCATTGTTGTCAACCCAATTCTGGATCCTAGTTCTCACAAGCTTCTCCAACAACTTAATCACAACACCTGACACACAGATAGGCCTATAGTTTGATGCTTGAGTTCTATCACCTCCTTTATGAAGTGACACAATCTTGCCCTCCTTCCACTCCTTAGGAACTTGACCCAGTGCGAGACTCATATTAAAAAAATATGTCAAGGCTGGCATCAACTCCCTAGCACATTTCTTCAGAATACGTGGTAATATATTATCCAATCCCACAGCCTTATTTACATCTAGTTTGCTCAATGCCCTATACACCTCTTGCTCACTTACAGTCAGTCTCTCCTCCCCATCATCAACTGCTCTTAATCTCTTCATGAAGTCACATTCACAAGATTGAAAGACCTTTATGAACTGCTCATTAAGTATCTCTACCACACATTCTGCAACAGCTGTCTTTATACCATTTTCTCCAATCAATGTCATCCTTCCATAATCGTTCTTTCTTTTGCTGGCTACATATCTAAAGAACTCCTTAGGATTCTTTTTGGCTTCATTAGCTAACTGCTGTTCATACCTCACTTTATCTATCCTCACCAACCAAGTCACCTTGCTTGGTCTTTGTAATCCTCATGGAATTGGTTATTTAACAACAGTAATATAAATTGGGAAGAGGAAACAGCATATAGTAATAAAGGAATGAAATTTCTAGAATTCTCGAGGAACAAACATCTTAAGCAATAGTAGAGGGAACACCAGGTTCCAGAGTTTTGGATTTGTATAAACTTTTTTTCACTTGGTTATAATTGAAATTAAACTTCACAAGAAATTATATTCTTGCTTAATCCTTTATCCAAGTTAAAACTTTATCAGTTTTCAACAAAGGTTGAAACTGGTCTGAGTAGTTGCCCTTCACAATGTATAGCATTATATGCATCCAAAACAGTTTGTACTTTACATTATGAGATATTTAGGCAACTGATGTGAAGTCATTAGCCTTCGCAAAGATAATTCACATGCAAACTTTGTTTGCTTGTAGTCAGTACAAGAATATAATTTCTTGGTAAGTTTAATCAAGTTTTGGATCAAGTCCTAGAATCAGAGAATCTGATTGTAATTGAGATGTTATCTTTGCCCTCAGTTGGAGAGTGTGGCCATGTAGTTGTGAATTGAAAGATGAATAGACATACAGATGATATATCAAGGAGAAAGAAATTTATGTGGAATTATAAGGAAGATGATTATAATAATCACTTTGGAAGATGGAAGGGAAAGATATCAGTGCATGGGACCTCAGGAAGAAATATTTATTAATAGAAATGGCAAATTATATACCCCTCCACAAACACAAACACACACACACCAAGTGAAAAAGATAACACATTATTGTGTAAAGTGAATGACTAATAAAATCTAACAAAAAATGTAGATGAAATAAAGGTTACAGGGAAAGTATAAAGAGAGGGATAAAGAGCAGTCGTATGAGGAAGAGAAAACTCAGGTTAGGAGAGTGACAAGAATAGTGGGAAAACAAAACTGGAATATGAGAAACAATTAACCCTGCAATATAGGGAAAATTCTAAAGACATCCTACATTATGTAGCCAGTAGAAGGAGAATTGATGACTATGGAAGAATGACAATATTAGATGAAAATAGGAGTTGAGTGACAATTCAGTGAAGATTATCAATGATCACTTTAGTGTTCAAGGTTCAGAAGAGCATTAGGAGAACCTGTTTCGAATACTATGCACTCTGGATACCAATAAAGCCGGACTGGATGGAATTTTGCCGTGTGTTTTACGAGAACATGCTGAGGAACTGAGAGTTCAACTGATTCTGTGCTGACTTTGTGTTATCTAAGGAGGGTCTGCCACAATAAATCTTGTGACGTCTTGAAAGTTCCGAGTGATAATAACAAATATATATATACTTTTTTATGTGGCTCTCATCCATGATAGGTTATAAACTCATAGTGCATTAGAGGAGTGAGTGGGATAAGTTTTTTTTTTTTATTGTATATATATATATATATATATATATATTTTTTTTTTTAACATAATCTGAAAACCTTGCTCTAAAAACCAACATGAAGCTTTTCAGGCCTGCAGTCTCATGCAGGGAGATCAAATTTTCCGTCTAACCTACAGACATTTAGAAAGCATTGGAATTAAAACTAGCAACTGGTTGTAGAGGGTATGCTATCCACCAACCAAAGCCAGCAACTGAGATGAATATTCATATAAAATTATACATTTACATATAAGTTATATATAAGATGCATCTTTTAATATAATACTAAAACTGTCAGGTTTCTGATTCCTCCATTAATATATTTAAATCACTTAAAAATAAAAACTTGTAAATTCTTTGTCTTGCTTAAAAAAAACAACAACTTTCTTTTGTATTATTAATTTGGTTAAAAATTATGGTTGAAGCAATTCTAAGACTTGTATAGCTTTAGAGTTGTATTGTCCATAATTTTTAATCAAACTAATAATGTAAAAAAAAAAGTAAATAATTGCACGTGTTTTCTAAAATTGCAGACATTTTTAAAATAGAAAACAGATGTAGTTTTGAAAACATTATTGAAAAATAAACAATTTAAATATTCATTTTAAAATGCATTAATAGTTATAAATCTATGTCAGTCTATTTTGCAGGGTTAAAAAAAAAACCAAAGCTTGGGGAGAAAAATCCTTCCATCTCTGAAATTATCAAGAGATTCAGATTCAGCTGGAAAAAAAATCCACATAAAGGTTTCTCGTATCCTGGAGAAAATTCAAATCCAGGTATTTCCAATCAAAAGGTAAACACACTGTCCTCACAAGTGTGCTCCAGAAATGTTGCTATTACACCAGCAAGTCAAATCGAACACATTAAGGAATAGAGACAATGACATTATTATTGAATCCCTGTGACAATCTTAAAACTAGCTGTCCAACTCTATCAGTCATACCTTTCCTTAAATTGACTTAAATTCCATTCAATTTACCACCTTCTCTGACAATACATTTCCAGCATTTGCAACTCTCTAAGTTTACAAAATAACATGGCTTATTATTATTATGTGACACCTCCAAGGAGTCCAAGGACTCATCGAGGGAGGACACCTACTCTACGGCTCTCCACTTCCACTGCCAATACAACAAACCAGAGCTACAATATCATCTACACCAACACATGCCACCCACCACCATTGATATATTCACAGAAATCACAACCATCCATGCCCATGGCAGGATTCGAACCCACAGCCTTTTGGCTGGAGAGTGGATACACTAACCACTTGGCTAAAACAGACCAGCTTAAAATAACACTGAGGTTGCTTTCCTTTGAGCTGATAAATGTACCAGGGGAAAAAAAAAAATTCTTTATAAGATGAACAAAAGGCGCATGAACTTGATCTTCCTTATGGAGATCAATTTCCTGCACCTTTCATTCACCTTATGGGAATGATGGGTTTTTGTTTTTTTTCCCAGTGAACTAATTATTAACTCAAAGGAATCTCAGCGTTATTTTGCCAATTCTGATGGGTGAGTAAATAGCATATCCACTCTCCAATCAACAGACTATGGGTTTAAATTCCATCTTCAGAATAGATGTTTGCAAATGCCATTAAATGATGGATAAATTTCATCACATGGTGCTAAACTACATACACTACTTATTGGAAGCCTAATGTGGAATGTTTGATCTCCAGAACAGGGGTTCCAGATTATATAGCTATTAGCCAAACTACAATACTGCTGATAGATTTAAAACCTTTCATGGGTGGGATTCACATTTGATAACAAAAACGTAACTGATAAATTTGCTGATTTAGATTATCATAAAGAATAAAAAAAAAAAAACAAGGAAAATATATTATATGGTATAGTAAAGAAAAGTAAGAATAAAGATTTAAATAATAAATACTAGAAAAATTAAAAATTAATAAATATAATAAGAAATTTAAAATTAAAATAAACTATCATCATTTAACACAAGATTGTATTAAACCATGACAATATTTGACGTAGTCATTTTGAGGCAGTATGGTGTGAGATAGAGATGAATAGAATGAAATACTTCATTGGACGTTGCTATAGACCTGGTAATGTGGAGGGTAGTTACCAGGAAATGTATAAGCAAATTAGCCAAGCAAATAGGAAAAGGGTGATCATTATGGATGATTATAATAACAGCAATATTGATTGGGATGACAAAATAGCAAACGGAAGTAAAGAAAATGAGTTTCTCGAGTAACTACCTCATGCAGTATATTACAGAGGGAACACGAGAATTGAGGGTCTTAAATTTGATTATCTCATCAGAGTATGTTATGATGATATTGCAAAGGATCCAGAGAAAACTGACTAAGGTGGTAACTGGTCTTTGGGATATTGGATATGAAGATAGACTGAAGGAATGCAGTTTGTAAAGCCTTGTGAATATGATGAGTTTTTTGATTCCATGGAGGACTTTTGTTAATAATAATGTTATTATAAATGAGGTGTCAAATTTCCCTCCAGTTGGTGTGAGTGACCAAGAAGTGATTACCTGGGTGGTTGCCAACCTGTGGAGTAAGGTTGATAAACCTTACTCTACACAACTCACCTCAACTTACAGAACATCAACCACCACTACCCTCAATTCTGATCTCCAACCAATCCTCAAATGGGGTTCAGATAACGTAGACAATTTCAATGCTAATAAGGACCCAGTACTGTCTTATTTCTCATAAAAAAAAGAACCATTTTCTCCCAGTATTATTTTTGACAACACACAAATTTCCAGACAATATGAGATTTCCCTTCTTGGAATTACCCTGCCATGAAGCCTCTCCTGTCATAAACATATAACCATTGCATCCTTTGCATCCTCAGCTTCTAAAAAACTAGGATTTCTTTTTCACTCAAGACGTTACTCCACCCCTGAACAGCTGCTAACCTTATACAAATCACAAATCTGTCCAACCATCAAGTACTGCTCTCACGTATGGGGGTGGGGTGAGGGCTCCCAAAAGTTCCCTCAAAATGCTCCACTCAATGCAGAGATGAGCAATCAGACTTATTAATGACCCATCTTTTACCAACTCACTCCCCCCATTTACGCACAGACAATCGGTCTCCATGCTATGTGTATTCTACAAATATTCCCATGAAAAATGTTCATCTGAAATAGCATCAATAATTCTCCACTTAGTACTAAGCTTGTTGGAACATGTGTAGCTGCTGCTCAACATCCCTTCACAGTGCACCTTGAAACCCACAGAACAAGTTTCTTCTTCTCCTCCTTCATCCCTGCAACTGCTGTGCTGTGGAACAGTCTTCTCCTTGTTGTGTTCCCCAGGGAATATGATATACAATCATTCAAATCAAATGTAAACAAGTACCTTCTTTCCTTACCCACCATCCATACATGGTACTAACGTACTATTGGCTGATCAACCAACCAACCTCTCGTGTATGGACTCAACATAAAAAAAAAAAATGTGAGGAAATGTGGAACTACAAGGCTGTTGAATGAGAAGCTCAGGAGACAGCTTGGACCTGTAGTATGGAATAAGGAGTTGAATGGAAAGGAGATTAATATTGCTTGAGTGAAATTCAAAACTATCTAGTAAAAGCAATGTATAAATGTATTCCAAAGGTCAGAAAATTAAATCAGATAGGTGTGAAATGGATGAATGAAGAGGATTAAGCATGTAATGCAATACAGAGAAAACAGACATTATGGAGGCAACAGAAGAGGAGTGGTAATAATCAACATCAGAATAAAAAGAACAGGCAAGAAGGTTGACTCAGTCTGTAAGGGTAGCAAAAGTTCAGTATGAGCAGCAGTTAGCTAATGAAGCAAAAAAAAAAAAAAAAAATTCTAGGGAGTTCTTTCAATATGTAGCCAGCAAAAAAAAAAAAAAAAGATTATGGTAGGATGGCACTGATTGGAAAAAATGGTACAAGGACAACTTCTGTAGAGGATATAGTTCAGATATTTAATGAGCAGTTCATAAAGGTTTATCATCCTTGTAAATGTGACATCATGAAGCGTTTGCAAACAGTGGATGATGAGGAGGAGAGACTGAGTAAGTGATGAAGAGGTACATGAGGAATTAAGCAAACTCGATGTTAATAAGGCTAAAGAGAGGTCATGTTTTAGTAATCTACCTACTTATTACAATAAGGTGACAGCAGAATGGGATGTGAGAGATGAATGCACAGTGTGTATGTGGGGGGGGGGGTACTTGGACTTTGTAAAGGCTTTTGATACTGTATGATAAGCTGATAGTCAAACTAGAGTAGATGGGGGTGGATATTAGACTAGCGCATTGGATTGAAGATTGGCTGTCTGATAGGTATAAACAAGTTTTGTATGGTTGAGCATAATCCCAGAAGAGGAAAGTCACTAGTGATGTTCCTCAGGGATTTGTTTTAGGACCATTGCTGTTTAACCTATATGTCAATGATATTGGCAAAGATCTGAATGGGGATATTCAATTCTTGTCAGATGATGCAAAGTTGGGATGAACTTTTTTGAACATGGGAGTGGGAATGCCAGATCAATGTTGTGAAATCCAAGGTTTTAAAATTTTAAAAATAAAGATGGGAGGTAGCATTTACTCTTGGCAGAGTTATAGTGTTGGAGATGAATGAAATAAGAGATCTTGGTGTGATTGTGAATAAGGATCTAAAATTTAGGGAACACATTGCCAAAATTGAGGACAACACAACAAATTCTGGCAATCATGCAGAGTACAGTGACTTGTAGAAGTAAGGAGATTCTGTTTCCATTTTTGAATAAGACTCTGATTAGGCTACATATTGGCTACTATGCACAGAATTGGTCACCTGGTTTTCAAAAGGATGAAGAGATTATTATTATTAGTATTATTATTCCTGATACCTCCAAGAAGTCTGAAGACTCATCATGGGAGGACACCTACAACTGTCTCAACCACTTGGAGATGATCCAGAGGCGATTGACTAAAATAGTTTCTGATTACTGGAATGTTGAATATGAAGAAAGGTTGAGATGATGCAATTTGCAGAATCTAGTGGATAAGATATATGATAGATGCAAAAGTTAGCAAGGGGCTGTTATAGGATTAATGTTGAAGAGGTTTTTCATAAAATGGCAGGAGATTTTGGGATAATAAAGGTCTTCTCTGGAAGCTGTAAGCAAAGGAGTGAGAAGCAGGATTTTTGCATGGAGAGTTGCAGATGATTGGAATGCATTGCCTGAGAGCATCGTGTCTGCAGAGAAATTGAATTTATTTAAAGCACGGTATGATGCACTGTGTGTATGACAAAATAAACCTCCTAGATGAGTTTTTGACTCCATAGGATTATTATCATAAGATAATAATAATAAACAGGTGTGTGATTCAATTAGTAATCCTCCCTCGATTATCAACGGCTGTGGGAAATCAAGTTGCTGGCCTGACAATTGAAAGATTGGTTAACTGATGGTACAGCTATATAATGCTTTACCAGAGGGTGGTGGGTGATATAACTCATTTTAGAGTCAGATCATTAAAAGTTTGGATCTTTCAAGGTCAGATACTTGAGAGATCACTGTAAGACCACATAATAACAAAATAAGGATCATACAGATCAGACCTCATCCACAGATATTTGGATGAGGTCTGATCAGTGCCTTATACAGCAGAACTATTTTCTCCTTAAACTTATTTTAAAGCCCTGTCCTGTGCATTACGACAAAAAATTTCTGGTGATATGTAAACAACATCTGCAGCACCATGAACACTAGGTAATATAATACCACAGCAAAATGAAAATACCAGTATTTCTGCTGTTTTTTTTTTCATGAAATACTCATGTTTTGCATAACAAAAATTGAGTTAAAAAAAAAAGACAACAATAACAACTATGAAATTAAATATTTATTTTGGGTAAAAATATATAAACATATGAAGTTATATGATATAATATTATAACAGTAAAAAAAAAAAACATAAATGTTCATGAACATAAACTGATTTCTGGATATGAGCCATCAAAGATACTATGATAGTACTACATGAAAAATTCACATTATTACAGAATTCCCATCAAAAATTTTCTTACAAATTAGTCTGTTACCTATCAGGATTCCAATATTGATAGATCTTACATTTCATCCTTCTAATGCTCTTCTTATTACATCAGCATACTTAGATCTTTTTTTTTTCTGGATATTTTTCCTGTCATAAAACACCTATTTGCTAACCCATCTTCTCACCATTCAATTTAAGTGAGCATACCACCTGAGATTAGTTTGCTCACACATTCCTGAATGCTAAAAATGTCAAGTCTATTCTTAATATCCTCATGTGATTCTACAAGTGATGCTGCCATTTGTTCACTCTTCTAATATATTTCTCTTGGTCTTTCATGAACTGTTTTACTTCTGACCCAGCTAGTTTAGCATTTTGACTAATTTCTTTCTTATTCCATATAAATTTACTCAGTTGACTCACTACCATACTAACTTTGCTAATTCTGTTGACTATTTCCATATTTACTTTGCTATATTAACTAAAAAGTGTTCCTAAATAGCTGAAATGTTTTATTCATTTCATTTATTTTACTTGTAGATTTCCCAATTCAAGATGCAGCAGATGCATTCCATGTTATTTGTCTTTTCACTGCTGATTTTCATACTAAATTTATTACTGCAGTTATTTACAATTCTAAAGACTTGTACTGAATTTATTTAGGAGTATTTAATATCAGAGTAAAGTAATAAGGCGAGTTTCACATCTCCATTTTGATATCATATTTAATCCCCCATTCCTTCAACGTGATCCATATAAAGGATGAAAAGAGTGGAAATAGGATCTTATACTTAATATCATATCAAACCATCTGTTTGTATCTCCTTCAATTCTAAATACTTACATATTGCTGAACATAACATTTTGAAGAAGTTTTCTCTTGGTACACTGTTATATGCCTTTTTTCAGATCTACAAAACCCATGATGTCTTTGGCCAGGAACTCAGCATGTTCTTTGCCAAGCTTCTCTTCACAAATATTTCTGAGCCTCTTCTTAAGTATGCTTGAATAAATTATACCTGGAATATTAAGTAAGGAAATGATAGGAGATGATACACAGACAAGAAAAGAAGTAGCAGGATAGGAAAGGCAACTATGGTGATGAAGTGCTGCTCATAAGTGATGAGTTGTCTCCTCTCAGAGTGGAGGACTTGGAGGACAATAGTACTAATGGTTTTGAGAGCATATGGTGTGCAGTTGAGGTGGACAGGACAGAATATTTAGTGGGAGTGTTGCTATAAGTCAGGAAGCGCATGAAGCATAGAAGATGAGGAGCAGATCATTAGGCAGAAGTATAAATCAGGAAGCATAAACTGCAAATAGCAGTAAAGGAATGGAATTTCTGGAATGCAACTTCTTCTTCTTCTGCAGCTTGTCCCACTTAAGTGGGATCGCTGTTAATATGGCATATGCAACTTCTTCTTCTGAAGCTGGTCCCACTTAAGTGGGTCGCTGTTAATGATGAGTCTCCTTCACATCCTCCTGCATTGGGCCACATCCAAGTTCTTCATCCTCAAGTCCTCTTCTACCAGCTCCCTCCATCTCTTCTTTGGCCGCCCAAGCTTCCTCTTTCCTTGCACATCCATCTGCATGACCTTTCTTCCCACATATTCGTCCTCCCTCCTCATCACATGACCAAACCATCTCAACCTTGTCTCTTGTTTCCTCGCTCCTAAGTTCGTAACTTTCACTGTTCCCCTCACATAGTCATTTCTCAGAAGATCCTTTCTGGTCACACCACACATCCACCTAAGCATTCTCATCTCTGCTACCTCCATCCTGCTGATGTTATTTTTCCTCAGGGCCACAGTTTCCATAGCATATGTCATAGCTGGCCTCACTACTGTCCTATACATTTTGCCTTTCAGATTGATCGGCACCCTCTTATCGCATAACACTCCAGCCAGCTCTCTCTCCAGTTCCTCCAACCTGCTTGTATCCTGCATCCCACTTCCTTCTTAGCTCCTCCATCTTCTTCCGCTGTTGAACCTAAGTATCTAAAGTTCCTCACCTTCCTGATGACATTTCCTTCCAGCTCTAGATCTGTCTCCTGGCTGCCATCCACTTTGCAAAACATATACTCTGTCTTACTTCTGCTCAGTCTCATACCTCTCTCTCTTTCAGTACTTTCCCCCATCTTTCCAGTTTAGCTGCCACTTCTCTTGAATCTGCACATAGCAAGATGTCATCTGCATACAACATTGTCTAAGGTGCGTCTTCTCTCACCTCCTCCATCACAATATTAAACAGAAATGGACTTAATGCTGAACCTTGATCCAAGCTAACTGTTACTTGAAATCTTTCTGTCTGTCCCAGACAGGTCAGAACTCTTGTCTTCACATTTCTGTACATCTCCTGCACCAACCTGACATATTTCTCCGGTATCTTCTTCTCCCTCAGACACCTCCAGACTTTTGCCTTGGCACTCTATCGTATGCTTTCTCCAGATCAATAAACACCATCATCTGCCGTAACCCAAAGATGGCATCTGTCATTGATCTACCAGGCATGAAGCCAAATTGTTCCTTTGCAACTCCACCTCCTTCCTCAATCTACCATCGAGAACCCTTTCTAGGATTTTCATTGTGTGGGATATCAACTTTATTCCTCTGTAATTCTTACAGTCTTGTGCATGTCCTTTACCCTTGTAGATGGGGACAAGAATACTTTCCCTCCATTCCTCGGGTATATTTTCCTGTTGGAAAACTTTCATAAACAGGACCCACAGCAGGTCAATTTCCTCTTCCCTCAGTGCCTTCCATGCCTCTACTGGAATCCTGTCTGGGCCCACCGATTTTCCATTTTTCATCCTCTTCATGGCCTCCTTCACTTCCACTCTACTGATGTTCTTCACCATCCCCTCAGATGGCTGCCAATCTTCTCTGTGAGTCCTTGCATTTTCCTCATTCAAAAATCCCTCAAAGAATATTCTCCATTTGTTTCTTATGTCCACATCCCTTCATAATACTCTTCCTTCGGCATCTTTGATCTGCCTCACATGTAAGATGTCCTTTGCTGCTTTATTTCTACATTTTGCTAGTTGGTAAATTTTTCTCTGTCCTTCCTTTGTTTCTAATTGATCAAGGCCATGGCAGATCTTGATATGCCATGGCCTTCGCCTGCACCACAACTCTCCTGGCTTCTTGCTTTCTCTCTATGTCCTCTTCCACTCTCTTGACTCATCCCACTTCTACTTTGCCTTCCTCTTAGCTGTCACTGCTTCTTGTACTTTATTATTCCACCACCAACCTTCCTTCTTGGTCCATGCCCGTACTCACTAAAGTGAGTACGGGCATGGCAAACCCGAGGTACCTGATGCTGGACCATGCCTTACTTCATGTAATATACATCTGTTATATTATCTGTAGACTGGTCCCTCCCCTTCTTTCTTGGCTTCTTTCTCCTCTTCTTGCTCCTTTCCCAATGCTATTAGAGTATTCGAGGGCTAGGGGTGAATCTTTCCTATCTTGTCATTTCATCTTTATTCTGCTCTCTAATCTTTCCAGATGTCTCACCAAGCACCTCGATTGCACAGCTCAGGATTACTTTTGAATTATGTTTCCACCAATCTTGTACACTTTCCGGTCCATTCGAAATCTTCTCTAACACTCTCTCCCTAAAACGATTCCTCACACTCTCTTCTTTTAAGTGAAACCACTTAATTGTCTTCATCCCATGGCTTCCAGAGGTTCTTATCTTCGATTTTATTTAAAGTCTGCACACAGCAGTTAGTGTTGCTGTGCCACTTGATCTGTTGGAATTACCTTACAATTTGTCACAATCTTAAGATGTTTTAGTCAAAATGTAGTCAATCTGTGAGCTGTTGTTGCCACTTCTAAATGTTATGAAATGTTCTTCCCTCTTGTAGAAAACGAGTTCACAATTGCCAGATCAAATGCTACTGCAAAGTCCACAATCCTCTCTCCTTCCTGGTTCATCATTCCAACTCCATGGCGACCATGCACCCTTTCACAGTCTCTATTCTGTCTCCCTGTGTGTCCGTTCAAGTCTCCTCCGACAATCACCATCTTGTTTTCTTCCAGTGCCCTCATTTCTTCATCTAACACGGTCCAGAACTCATCTTTCTCCTCTGCTGTACAGCCAACTTGCAGGGCGTATACACATAAGATGACCACTTGCTCTTTTCCAATACCCAATTTTATTTGCATGTTCCTGTCGTTCCTTCTACCCACTTCCAGTGCTTTGCCCTTCATTCTGGCACACACCACAATTCTGACACCATTTCTTCCCTCTTTATTCACTCCAGAGTAAAACAATTTATATCCATCTCCCAGTTCATTCGCCTTTTACCCCTTCCACCTTGTCTCCTGCACACATAAAATGTCCAACTTTCTCTTCCTCATCATGTCTGCCACCTCTCTTCCCCTTCCAGTCATGCTTCCAACATTTCCTCAAGCGCTCACTTTAGTGAGTATGGGCATGGTAAACCCAAGGTACCTGATGCTGGACCATGCCTTACTTCATGTAATATATATCTGTTATATTATCTGTAGACTGGTCCCTCCCTTTCTTTCTTTGCTTTTCTCCTCTTCTTGCTCCTTCCCCCAATGCTATTAGAGTATTCGAGGGCTAGAGGTGAAGCTTTCCTATCTTGCTAAGTCATTTCATCTTATGCAGTCCCAAGTCCAGATAAATGGTGAGGTTGACGTCAGGAAGGGCATCGGGTCGTAAAACTTCACTGCCAGCTCTAGCTATGATCTAATGAGTCAAAGAGAAAGTGATATAAAATGGCATATGCAACATGTAGTAGAAAGAACATGAGGTTCAAGAGTTTTTAGATTTGCTCATAGCATCAGAGGATCTGATTGTAACCAAGACAACTCTTCCCCCTGTAGGAGAGAATGACCATGTGGTTTTGACTTGGAGGATGAACAGACATGCAGGAGTATCAAATAGAAAGGAATTTATGTGGAATTATAAATCAGGTGATTATAATGAAATTAAAAATCAGCCTGGGGCTCTTTCATGGATGAAGGAATTCATAGGCAAGATATTATCAGTACATAGGAAATGGTGAAGAAATATTTATCAGCAGCAATAGCAAGTTAATATACCACACAATAAAAACCACTCCTTTCCCTCTTGCTCAAAACTTCCTTTCATAACTTCCAGAGATGGCCCCTTGTCCTTGCTCCTTCCCCTTGTTCCACCAAACAAGAACTCCCCAGTGTCAACCCTGTAACTATCTCTCAATAGTTTAAAAGTCTCAATCACATCACCTCTCCTCCTCCTTCTTCTTCCATCTACCAAACTCTGTAGTCTACATTCCCTCAGCTTGTCCTCATAACTAACATTGTACAGTCCTGATATCATCTTTGTTATCCACCTCTGCACTCTTTCCAGGGTTAATTTATCTCCTTCAAATCCTGGGGACCAAACTGAGCACAATAGTCCATGTGTGATCTGATCAGGGCAATATACAATTGAATGACAACTCTTTTATCACTGCAGGTCAGCATCCTTCTCAGTATTGCAGCAAATTATCTGGGCTCCTTTCACCACTTTTGCAATATGTCCCCTGACATGAATGATGGAGATGATGAATGATAGGTAACTTTAGGTTTCTATCATTCATCACCCCAAGATCCCTTGCCTCCCCAACTTCTTCCAGTACAGTTCCTCCAACAGAGAATGCAGCTTCTTATCTATGTATCCCAAACTTCAAGATTTTACATCTGAACTATTACTAATAACCCTTCCCAACTTCACATCATCTGAAAACAACTGAATATTTCCCTGTAATTCATTGACAGTGTCATTGATATAAAGGTTAAACGGTACAGGTCCCAGTACTGAGCCCTGTGGGACCCCCACTTGTAACCTTCTGCTTCTTTGATACTGCTCCCTTATACACAATCCTCAATCCAATTCACTAATCTGACATCTAAACTCATGTGCTCTAACTTAAATATCAGCTTATCGCGTGGTACTCTGTCTAATGTCTTTGTGAAATAAATAAATTGGCATAACATGCCATTTCCTCATTAACTGCTTGTTATTTTATTATAAAATGTGAAGAGATTACTAAAACACTATCACCCCTTAATACAACCCATGCTGACTCTCATAGATAACATTACCGTCATCTGTCCAGTGCTTTATATGATCTCTCACTAATTTCTACAAAATCTTAACACCTACTAATAAAATACAAACTGATTTATAGTTTGATGCCTCCATTCTGCTACCATCCTTCAGCAGTGGCACTATCTTACACTCTTTGGGCATCTTTCCTGTAGTCTGAATGCTCATTGAAAAGCCATAGAGCTGTAAGTTCTTGAGCACATTCCCTCAAAATCCATGGTGAAATCCTATCCATTGCTTTATTAACATCCAAAGTACTTGGCATTTGAAGCATGCTCTCCTCTTGCACTTCTAAATCTCAAAACTGCCTATCCCTCTAGTATTAACACCTACTTCTCCAGGATGAAATACCCCAATAAACAACTTCATTAAACAACTCCACTATGTCCTCTACATTAGTAACTATACTACCTCTTTTTCTAACAATGTCATTGTTCCACAGTTATTTCTCCTCATCCCAGTCACATAAGAAAAGAATTCGTGATTTTTTTTTCTCTCTTCCTTACCATACTAGTCACTCTTCTGTCCTGAGTCTTATATTCTCCGTGCATCTCCTCTTCACCCCTCTCTTTATATTTCTTCCATAACCCCTTTTTCACCTGCAGTTCCCATTTGATATCATTTGTCATCCACTTTACACCAAACTGTGTTCTCTTCTTCACTCACAGTATACAGCTTGCTATTGCTGCTGATAAATATTTCTTCACCATTTCCCAATTTGGTGCTCAATTTGTTCCCAAGGATTTGAAGGAGATAAATTAACTATGGAAAAAGTGAAGAAGCATAACAAAGATGATATCAGGCCTGTACAATGTTACACTACAGAGTTTGGTAGATAGAAGGAGAGGTGATATGAATAAGACTTTTAAACTGTCGAGAGGTAGTTACAGGGTTGATGCTGGGGGATGGGGGTCTTTTGTTTGGTGGAACAAGGGGAAGGAGTAAGGATAAGGGATCATCCCTGGAAGTTGTGAGCAAGAGGGAAAGGAGTGATTTCTTTGCGTGGAGGGTGGCTAATGGAATGCATTGCCTAATAGAGTGGTAAGAGCACAAACAGTCAATGAATTGAAGGAGTAGTATGATAGACTGTTGTCTAGGATGGGCAGCCCTCCTGCAATGAATCTTGTAACTCTATGGAGGTCTTGAATGATAATAATAAATTCCTTTGTAATTCACACATCAGTTTTTTTTTTCTCTTTTTATAGGTGGGCAGTATAAGATCTGTACTCTCTTGTAGAAGTCAATCGTCTTCTGAATTATGCAGTGCAGCTAATATACAACTTTATTCCACTGTCAGTATTTCTGGTGAAATATCATTTGTTCCAGCTGCCTTTTCATATTTCAAGTTTCATAGTTTTTTCTACCTCAAGTGAAGATATATACTCCTCCTGAACATAATCTACAGCTGTTCTATCACTGTTTATCTCAAGTAAAATTCTAAACTAATTACACCTGACATCCAGAATATATTCAGTTCTATGTTATCTTCAGTTTTATGTTACTTTTCTCTTCTTTAACTGCTTTTTAGAATAGTCTTTACTCCATTTCTATGCTTTTTTTCAATAGCCTTCAAAACGTGATGCATACTATCTATCCATAGTACATGCTGATCAAAGTCTTTCCACGACTTCTGTTTATTTACTTTTATATTTAAGTTAGTTTTCTTAGAATTTTCTCTGTATTCTGTTAACGTACATGCTGACTTACTTGCTAGGAACTTTTAATATGCTTTCTTCTTTTCCAGGTTCATTTCTTTAACTGCTTTAACCACTTGAATATATTCTGGTATGTCCATAAGACCAAAAAATATTTCCCAAGTCTGTCTTGTATTTTTACTAATTTTAAGTATTTAAATTAACATACTCATATGACCATTTTTCCCATGGAACAGCTTAAGATGGAATACAGATTCTTATTGGTGGGATAGTTAGTGAGTGGCATAATGCATAGCAGATGTGGGTAGAATATGGGTGGTGTGAAGCCATTCAGTATTTGTCTTTTGTCATGTAGAGAGAGACAGAGAGAGAGAGTTGGTGGTTGTAGTTATTTTCTTGTAATTTGAAATGAAACAGAAAGATAAACATGATGTGATTCTATTTTCAACAGTTTGTTCATCTGAAATGAAGGAATGTCGAGATAAGAGCAAAGTTGTCATCGTCCCCCACACTGGAGCTGATTAAAATAACAAGAAATTATAATACTGTAGTAAATATGAAAAGAAAATATTTTTTTATCTTTCCAAGGTAGCTGTATGGAATGCATACATTCTATGTGGAAAATCAGGCCAATCAAAGAAGCACATTGATTTCTTAATGAAGCTTGTTTTTCTAAACAAATTTCATTAAGGCATAATAAAAATAACAAAAAATTAAGTCTTTTTTAGTCACCTTTCTCTTGGAAAATTAGTTAAGAGTTTAACTTCTTCAATCTACCATTAAGTTCTGATTTTTCTATCCTTGAAAATAAACTTCACCTACAGTTCCTATTTGATATCGTTTGTCATCCACTTTACACCAAACTGTGTTCTCTTCCTCACTTGCAGTATACAGTTTGCTATTGCTACTGTATACTGCTGATAAATATTTCTTCACCATTTCCCAATTTGGTCCCTAGGATTTGAAGGAGATAAATTACCCCTGGAAAGAGTGCAGAGGCATATAACAAAGTTGATATCAGGACTGCACAATTTTCATCTTTCATATTTTTATATACATTTGACAGTGTTGACATTTTGTAACTATGTGAATAAATGATCACTAAAAGAATCTGTATTAAATTTCTCTAATTCTTCTTCCCAGCTATATATATAGACTGTTGGTCATTTCCTTTAAACGATGTCGGTCTATGGACATAGACCGACATCGTTTAAAGGAAACAAATGGTGGCATTTCAGCATCAGTTTTCACCAACTGTTATGGAGAGGTAAAGAACTGTGAGAAACAATCAATTTTGAGACACATCGAGATCTGCTGAATGAAGTCAAACATGAGTTCGAATTCATCTGAATTAGTAATATCCCATTCCTACCACTTTCAGTCACTACCCATCAAAACATATGCCAGATAAAACTGGTTCTAGTAGTAAGACTTATACGTTGGTTAGACATAACTGGTAATTAGTTTACGGAAATTAACAACGCATATAAAGTATATTAATTAAAGGTAACTTTAATGAATAACTTCTATATTTCGGCAATGTCACATTGCCATCTTCGGGAACATAAATATATGGTATGTGCACTCAGGAACTAACACAAAGCAAATGAGGAAGAAAGCAAGAAACTAATATTGTTCCTAAAGTCCTAATGGTGCCCTCTTGCAGGCTAATTTGGTAGTCTTGGCAGTTGGGCTGAAGTTCTCATAATGAAAGTCTCCCAAATTTGGGGCAGTTTCATGCACCCAAATTTGTTGAGGTTAGGAACGTTTTTTAGAGCTGCTGAAGATTCTTTGAATAATCTTTTGTATTTAAACTTGCTGCGATGGATTATTTTTGTTTTCTTCCAACGAATTTTATGGTGGGTATCTAAGGCATGGTCTGCCAGCCCAGAGCGGCTGTACTGGTGAAACCGGATGTAGTCTTGGTGTTCTGAAATCCTGATATTTGTTGTTCTGCCTGTTTGGCCAAAGTAGGACAATTTGCAGCTGCAAGGGACCTGGTATACACCAGGTAGGTCTAGGGGAAGTGGTTGGTCTTTGGTAGAGCGGATAAGGGATGCCAACTTTTTATATGGTCTGTAACAGGAAGTAAGGTCATATTTTTTGAGGATGTTAGTTATTTTTTCAGAGGTGCCCTGGATGTAGGGGATGGTGATAGACTTGGTGTAATCTTTATTGTGGAGGGGGGGGGAGGGGGGGTTGTGGTTTACAGGTTTTAGTATTTTTTGGATTTTTTTGGGGTTATAGCCATTGGCTAAGAAAGTGTTGAGGATGTGGTTTAGTTCAATAGTCAGGGCCTTATCATCTGAGCAGATTAATTTTGCCCTGTTATATAGTGTTTTTATCACCCCATATTGTTGTGAGGGGGGGGGGATTGCTGGTGAATGTATCTGCCAGTGTGGGTGGGTTTTCTGTAAACAGAGAAAACCAAAGATCCATCAAGCTGGCGGGTGATTAAAGTGTCTAGGAAGGGGAGGGTGTTGTTTTCCTCTTTTTCTAAGGTGAAATGGACTCTGGGATGTTGGTTGTTTAAGTGTGTTAGGAAGGAGTGGAGTGTGTCTGAGCCATGTGACCAAATAGCAAACACATCATCCACATAACGAAGCCAAATAGTGGGTTTTTGTGGGGCGGAGTTTAAGGCTTTCTCTTCAAATGTCTCCATAAAGAAATTGGCCAAGGGTGGGGAAAGTGGTGAACCCATGGCTGTCCCCTCTATCTGTTTGTAGAACTTTCCTTGCCAAACGAAATAGCCTGAGTTCATTGTGAACTGAAATAGGGCTGAGATATCGGGAGGAAACTTGGCTTGGATGAGCTCAAGGGTTTCTTTGAGTGGGACATTAGTGAATAGGGAGGAGACGTCAAAACTGACCATTATGTCAGTGTGTTGGAGTGTGAGGTTTTCTATACTGGCTTTAAAGTGGGCTGAGTTTTTTATGTGTGATGGTGTGTTGCCAATGTAGTGTGTGAGCGTTTTGGCTCATAATGCCAGATAAGTTTTGCGAAATGTGTGAATTCTTCCCTAGTGTCTTGTGTCAAGGTGTGTGATTTGTTGTTTTTTTTTGTTGTTTTTGTTACTTTTATCAGTTAATTCTGAAGTGCATCCAATGATAAAATGATTATAGACTGTGGTAATCATTGTTCAATATTTTAAGAGTCCAACCTGAAATGAGTATTATTCTGCATGTAAATGAGATAGTTCGGTAAATAATATGTGTCTGTGATATATCAGGCTCTGTAAAATTCTTGGTCAGTATATTCAGCACTACCTGATACATGCATTTGTGAACCTAAAGAGATTTGCAGCAGCCATGTTCTCCATTTTTGGTAGCATATATATCTGTGAATCAAATTCAAAAATGAAAGCAGTCGAATCAAAGTGTAGATCAAGACTTTCAAAGATCATCTGCATAATATTTTAAGATTGTGCAGCTTGGAATATCACACTGAGCATATGTATATCATCGTCATCATATGTCCTCTCCATCCAGGAGATTGACTACTATAGTGTGACTCATGATTGCCTACAGGTATACAGAGAATGTGGTGAGAACCCTATCTCTTCCACATTGTTGCCTGTTCTCAGGAACAAAAAACCTGAGTGTCCAGGTAAAAAAACTCTCTACCTCCATATGACACTGGCTACCTCACCTTTAGTCTACCTCACCAGATAAAAGTTCATCACATCATGGACAGAAACCAAACCCAGGTCTTTCTGACCAAAGGATTTCTTCTATTCTGACTAAGCTACAGAGGCTCGCATGTGTACATCTTCTGATAAATAAATGTATTAATTTCATAAGTTTAATTTTATCTTTCGATTAGGACAGATATTTTATTATATTTTGTTTTGTATATCTATTGACTATTGTAATCTTTTAATGAATGCAATACATTCATTTTCCCTAAATTTTACTGTTTAATAGTACATTTTCAATTATTTCTACCTCTATCTCTGACTAAGAGCATAATTTGACTAATTCACTCTAAAAAAAAAGTCAACAGATTTTGTCTGTGACCCACAAAGTTTTTCCAGTAGTGAATGCAGCCCTCAGGAGGTGAAAGGTTGAAATTCACTGGTCCACAGTTCACCTATGAAAACTGCTTGATTTTGATTATTTTTAAAACTTTTGTACATATTTTTACTTTTCACTAGGTAATTCATTTTTATCAGACTTAAAACTAGATGGTGATAATTTCCTATTCCATATTTTACATATTCTTGTGTCCAGAATCAGCACTGAAGATATCACCATCGAGAAGAACATAGTCAATGTAATTAATTATATTTACCAATAAATTGTATTCTTATTTCCAAATGTAAGCAAACAAAGTTTGTGCATGAAGTATCTTCACAGCCAGACTACTTGTATATAGATGTTGTTGACTTCACATCAATTGCCTCAATATCTCACAATGCAAAGCACTTCCTTTTGGATGCATTATTGCAAAACATTACATGAACCAGACCAGTTTCAACCTTTATGAGGTCTCATCCATGTGTTAAGACTTAAGTAGAGAAATTGATGTTAGAGGCTTAATGGAGTGAAACAGCACCAAGAAAAGATTAATACTGTGTGTGTGTGTGTGTGTTACAAGTGTCATACTGTACTCCTTGTTGACGATGTCTCAGTGACAGAAGAAATATTGTGAGTCTAGCTCAAATGGAACTTTATCGCAAATGGGACGTTATACGAAGTCTATAAATGTAAATATGCAGTTATAACTAAGGGAAATATATGAAGATAATTTGACGTAAAATCACCCTACCTTGACTGTTAGTCATCATCTGTATAGATCACATTATGAAGGAAAGTAGCACTGAACCTGAAATGAAAATTGGAGACATTCAACTCAGCTGCTTAGTTTACTGCAAACAATAGGCAAGTTCCGAAGGTGGTCAGCAAGCCCGTATGCAACAACTTTTTCTCATTTTGCAAGATTTTTTTTGATAGAAATCTGCAGGATGCAGTACT
This sequence comes from Typopeltis vanoorti, assembly GCF_054136105.1. Lineage (NCBI taxonomy): Eukaryota > Metazoa > Arthropoda > Arachnida > Uropygi > Thelyphonidae > Typopeltis > Typopeltis vanoorti. Next base: position 62,116,465 of record NC_143556.1, read on the forward strand.
AGAGATTGGCAGATTGGGTACAGGAATGGATGAATAACAGATACCAATGACATGTGAAAGTGGAAGTGTGTCTTAGAAGAGAACAACAAATAGTGCACTACAGAATTCTGTTCTGGGATCAGAGGCATGCCAGCCATATGTGCAATGCGTGTGACACACACACACAGGCGCCAAAGATTTGGTATGATATTTTAAATAAAGTGAATTTTGTCAGCAAAATACTGCAGTCTTCATCTATGAATCTCCAACTTGCTTTAGATGCATTGAATGATCTAAATCAATTTTTAAATGATTATAGGTCTGATGAAACTTGCAAAGAAATTGTAGAAAGCTCAAAATTAATTGCAGCAAAATTTGACACAGAATCTGTATTTTGTAATAGTAGACCACTAAGGCAACATAAAAAGACAACACAATTTGATTACGAACATGAAAATATAGTAGATCCTGAAATTTCATTTAAAGTAAATTTTTTTCTCTGCATAATAGATCAAACATTAGAATTTTGCAGGAAATATTTACTTTATTAAAAGAACATATGAATTCATTTAAGTTTTTGTATTTGTTAAGTACTTCACAAAATAAAGAATATTTATTATCTTGTTGTAAAAAGTTACGACAAAAATTAACACATGAGAATCATTCAGACATTGACACAGATGATTTATGCGAAGAAATTTTACACTGTCAACCATTTATTTATAATTTTAAAAATGATATACATCAGATAATTCAGTATATTTATTCAAATGATTTAATCACAGTTTATCCAAACTCGAAAATTGCTCTTCGGATTCTTTTGTCATTACCGGTATCTGTAGCGGAACGGTCCTTTTCTAAACTTAAAATTATTAAAAAATACTTGCACTCCACAATGGTACAAGACAGACTTTCAAATCTTACCATTATATCAATAGAGTCAGATATTTTAGATCAACTTGATATACATGATATTAGTCGAGAATTTTCATTAATGAAAACTAGAAAAGTTCAATTCACAAAGTGATTTTTTTTTTTTTTTCTCTCAGGGGACCCTGTAACCCCTAGAGAGTGCGTCCCCTGGGTGGCAGATAGGAGAGCCCACCATGTGTGTGTACATGCGCGTGCGTGTGTGTGTATATATATATATATATATATGGTGGGGTGGTCCGAATATACTGAATAAGGACTCGTGGACCAACAGGGCCATAAGGGGCAATCATCTTGATTGTAAGGGAAGCGGCACTCCCATGGACCCCTAGCTGGATCTATCCTCTCCTTCTTCTACTTTGAGGAAGACCCACTTACTTTAATCTTTCCTATAAGGCCTTATCAGCCAACTCTTCTTACTTTATGACCCTTGTGCTATTAGAGTACTCGAGGTCCATGGGGTCTTTTCATTTCTGGCCTTACAACTATGTCCTCTCTATAAACCTTACTATATTTCTTCTATAATCTACCCTTTCCCCTTCAATATACCCTATTCCTCCTATGGGTTTAAATTCGGAAGAAGGCGAGTTCAGAAGCCTTAAGGTAGCAGCCCTACCACTGAACTATTCCATCATCAGGCTAGTCCCCTGACATGGAGAACATAACCATACTTGTAAGCTGACAGAAAAAGATAATCGGATTGAATCTATGGGAAACGCGAAAATGGAAATGACAAAATATAATACACATAGCAAACTGGAATGTAAGAGGAATAGCATATAAAGAAATAGAATTAGACCAGTTATTAAATGAAAGAAATTTTAAAATAGCAGTAATCATCACTGAAACAAAAAAGAAATTAAAAGGAACTATGAGAACTGAAAATTTTAACGTGATATACAGTGGAGTCGACAGAGACCAAAGAGCACAAGCAGGAGTCATGATTTGGATTCATAACTCCCTTTCAAAACAGTTAAAACATTATAAATTATGGAATGAAAAAATAATAGAAGCTGGAATAAAAATAGATAGAGGCTATTTAACAATAATTGGTTTATATACCCCAGAAGAAGGAAGAGAACAGGATAATATTGATTATTATAATCAGCTACAAAACATATATAATAAAATAAATAAAAATGATTACATAATTTTAGCAGGAGACTTAAATGCAAGAATTGGAAACACGAAAATTAATAATAATATAGGAATACACGGAGAACACACTCTAAACAGAAATGGTAAAAAATTGATTGACTTTGTAGTTTATAATAACCTAAAATTAATGAATTCCTTCTATAAACATAAAGACATACATAAATATACTTGGGCAGCAAGAGGATGGAAATCAATATTAGATGACTTCATATTAAATGAAAAGACATCAAAATTTTCACTAGATGTTAGAGTTCACAGAGGATATGAAATAAGCAGTGACCACTTCCTTGTTAAAATAAAATTAAGATTACCACCTAAATGGCTACAAGTAACAAGAACAGAAAGAAAAATTGAAACATTTGTTTATAAAACTAGACTATTGAATGACACAAATGTACAATGGCTATATGAACAAAGAATTAACCAGTATCTAGATAAAATAAAACAAAATGAAGAAATAGAAATAGAATGGCTTAATATAAAAACGATACTAAATGCAGCAGCAAATGAAAGCTTAGGAAAGACCAAAAAATTCAATAAAAGAAAAAAACTGAAGATCTGGGATGATACAATCAAAGAAATAATCAAAAAGAAAAAAGAAGCCTATCACAAATGGTTAAGCAGTAAAAGATTAGAAGATGAAATAGAATATAAAAGAATAAGAGCCATAGCTAAAAGAGAAGTCAGAAAAAGACATAGAGAATCATGGAATAAATTTGTTTCTAATTTAGAACATGATTTATATAAAATAAGACCCAATGTATATAAGATTTTGAAACACCTAAATGCAGATACCAAAGAAAACATAAAATTAAACACTGAATTGAAATTAGAAGAATTTCTAAATTACTACACAGAACTGTGGACAGACAAATATTTTAAAAAAGACAACTGGCAAACAATTAACGAAAATGAAAAGGAAATAACTGAAGAAGAATTAGAAATCAGCCTGAAAGAAACAAGAAACGGAAAATCACCTGGAGATGATAAGCTAGGTTCAGAACTATATAAATACGCAGGAACAAGATTCAAAGGAAGACTCTTATTATTTTAAAATAAAATTTACTCAACTGGTATCCCCCCAATAGAATGGAAAAAAGCAATTGTGATTCCTATCTTTAAGAAAGGTAATAGAGATGACCCTAAAAACTATAGAGGTATCAGTATACTAAATTCATGTTACAAAATATATAGCAGAATCTTAAATAACAAACTAATGAAATATTCCGAAAACTTTATTCTAGAGGTACAAAATGGATTTAGAAAAGGACGATCATGTATAGACCCAGCCTTCTGCCTAAAATTAATAATAGAGAAAAGAAGAGAATATAATTTAGAAACACATATTGCATTTATTGACTTTGAAAAAGCATTTGATAAAGTTAAAAGAAACATATTATTTAACATATTAAAAGAAAGACAAATACCAAATAATATCCTAAAAGCTGTCACAAGTATATATGAAAATAATCAAATACAAATAAGATTAAATCACGAGCTATCATATACAAGAGAGATAAACCAAGGGGTCCGACAGGGATGTTCCCTCTCAGCAACTCTTTTTAATATCTACTTAAATGAAATAATAATAAAATGGAGTAAAAATTTACATCAAGGAATTAAACTTTCAGTTAACTTAAACACTCTCCTCTTTGCAGACGACCAAATAATAATTACAAATTCTGAAGATAACTTACAGAAAGCTATTTTAAATCTAAATGAGATATCCAAAGATTATGGTATGATAATATCAACGGAAAAATCAAAAACTATGGCCTTTAAAGGACAAGATCCAGCAAGAACTAAAATAGTATTAGATAACAAGATCTTAGAACAGGTGAATTCATTTAACTACCTAGGATGTATGATCACTTATGAAAATGAAAAAGATATAAACATAAAAATTGCAAAATATTTAAAAATAACAGGAGTAATTAACTCTATATTTAAACCAAACCTAGTTCAAAAACAAACCAGACTAAAAGTATACAATACATTAGCCCTACCGGTCTTAATGTATGGAAGCGAAATCTGGACAATAAAACAAAAAGACAAACAAAGATTAACAACAGCAGAAATGAAGTTTATGAGAAAAACTGCAAAGTATACCCTATTTGACCACAAAAGAAACGAAGATATTATGAAAGAATTAAACCAAGAACCAGTAATTGAAAAAATTAAAAAATATAAATATAAATGAATGGAACACATTCAAAGAATGAAAACAGAAAGATTACCAAAACAAGCCTTAAAGTACAAGCCATTAGGAAAAAGAAAACCAGGACGTCCTCTTAAACGATTCAACGATGACTTCTAAGGCCGGAACAGGCCATACTAGGCCTAAATCCTTGATACGTATGATGATGATGACAAAGTGATTTTTCTTTCTGTTTAAATATTTATTTAACTATTTCTTTACCCAATAATGTTTAATATGTTCCTATTTTATATACTTGTAAGTTAGTATTATTTATTTATTTTATTATTTATTTATTTTATTATTTATTTACTTTTTTTTTCCAAATTATTTTTGTTTTTGTATCCTTCTTGTATGTTTATTGTTTTTTATACCTTTTGCTTTTATTTGTAATTTCTGCTTTTTGTTCAATAAACTTATAATTAATATATTTCGTAATTCATTTTTACTCACTGATATGTTTTTATAAAGTGAGTTTTTATTGGGGGGAGGGGTATAGAGGTGCCAGACACTATGGAGCGCCCCTGTCTGGGATTACTGATAATACAGCTCAGAGTGTGAAACAAGATATTCAATTATTTGCAGATAATGTTAAATTGGGGGGAAAGCAACAGTGGAGAATTCTAATGTAAAGAATTCTGATTCTGTTGCTTTAAGATAAATGTAAACAGGGATGGTACTATGAATAGATAGTATTAATTCAATGTTGGTACAAGGCTGTGCAATTTTGGCTAGAGGAAACGGAATGAGATGTATTATATTATTCAACTTCTGCACAACAAGAAGTAGAAAATCAAGGGATATTATTATTATTATTATTATTATTTTGTGACACCTCCAAGGAGTGCAAAGACTCATAGAAGGAGGACACCTACTCTACAACTCTCCATCTGCACCACTTCATCCACCAACTACACCGAACCTCTATTACCATCATCATCTACATCAACACAATCTGCTGTACACCACCACTAGTATTTTTTGTCTGTAAATTGTGTGTGTTCTGAAGGGCCAATTTGTCTGTATGCAGCATGAAAAACCCAAGTTTCCAGGAGAAAAATCCCTGTTATATGAGGATGATAGTGAACAGATTTGAAGTTCTGGGAGTTGTGAATGTCTAGAGACTGCTGCCATCATGAAAATAACACTGACACATACAAGGAGAGGATGGTGCCATTGTACAAGGCATTGATCAGAATATCTGGTTACTGTTTACATTAATCAGAATGATATCTAAGAGATAAGAAAACACCACAGAATGTCTAGGATAAATGACTAAGTTGTCTTTAGACTATGGAGGAACAGATTAAGGAAATATGATCTGAAACTTCAGATAGGAGAGAGAAAACATAAGTTTCAGATATCTTAAAATCCTTTAACCTCATACTTCATCAAATTGTAATTTGTTCTTTTTCTTTTAATATATAAGATATGTCAGAAGTTTTGAAGAAATTCAAAGACACAGAGGTGTAGGCTGTCATCAGGTTTCTCGTGCTGCAAGAAAAAGTTCATAACTGAGATTCACCAAACTTTGTGTGAGACTTTCAGGGGATTGTGCCCAGCATATCCAACAGTTGCCAAATGGTTGGGCAAGTTTAAAACTGGGCATCCCGAGACAGCAGATGCCCCAGGTCAGGAAGACCTTCAACAGCAATCACACCTGAAAACATCAATGCAGTGCATGCTGTGATTCTTGATGATAGACAAATACCAGCCAAAAATTGCAAAGACTCTGGGGATATCCAGAAAATGAGTTGGGGGGGGGGTCATTATCCACCAACATCTGGACATGCAGAAGCTCTCAGCAAAGTGGATACCCAAATGTCTGAAGGCGCTGACCAAAAGAGAGAATGTGTGTTGTCATCTCAAGGGATTTGGGGTCATTTTGAGAAATCAGGTGCAAAGTTTTTGGCTCGTATTGACTGATATGGCATCATCACTATGACCCAGAGACCAAACAACAGTCAATGGAGTGGAGACACAAAGGTGCTCCATGGCCAAAGAAGTTTCAAACCCAAAAGTCAGCAAGGAATTGCTGACTTTTGGGTTTGTTGACTTTCTTGCCATTGTCTTTTGGGATGTGGATGGTGTAATCCTTACCAAATACCTCAAAAAAAAAAGGTGAAACTTTATACCAGCAGTTTATTCAATTCTGAAGGAATTAAAGGAGGTACTGAAGGAAAAACATTGCAGGAAACTGAGCAGAGGAATGTTGCTTTTGCAGGACAATGCCCCTGCTCACACTGCTCATGAAACCAAACAGACAATACACAACATGGGCTTTCAATGTCTGCCTCACCCACCCTATTTGCCAGACCTGGCTCCATCTGACTATGTCCTATTCCCAAATTTAAAGAAACACTTGAAAGGAACAAAAATTTACCACAGATGATGAAGTCATATCTGCAGCTGAGGACTGGTTTGTGCAACAAGGGAAAGACTTTTTTTCTCAGGGGATTGCAAATGATGCAGCAGCATAGTATCAAGTGTATAGCACTTCATGGGGAATATGTAGAATAAAGTTACATGGTTCTACCTCAATTCCTTCATAGTGATTATCACAATTTTTCAGCACACCCTCGTGCTGTGCATGCAAGACACACAAAGAAAGAGAGAGAGAGAGAGAGACAGAGAACAATACATGAGGGGAGAACAAGTAGACATCTCTAAAAGTTTTATGAATAAGTGAGTAAGAGTAGATTTTGGAATGGAGAATAAAACTAGGCATCCCAAGACAGCAGATGTTCTCAGGTCAGAAAGACCTTTCACAGCAATCACATCTGAAAACATCAATGCAGTACATGCCATGATTCTTGATGATAGACAAATACCAGCCAAAAACATTGCAAAGACCCTGGGGATATCCAGAGAATGAGTTGGGATCATCATCCCCAAATCTGGACATGCAGAAGCTCTCAGCAAAGTGGAGAATAGTGAGCAAGTAGAATGCATTACCAAAATGGGTGGAAGTGCATGAGCACTAAGCATACTTAAAGTAACATATTTAAAGTAGGATATGATATATGTAGTCTGTAGAGAGTAAGAACTTTCCATGAGTCTTCTGAGTCCATGAAAGCTCAGAATAGTAGAATACTAAAGATCTGAAATACCAAGGTCATCAAATCTGTATATTCAAAGCTCTATCAATGACAACTTTCAGCTGTCCTGTTTTCTACTAAAGATCAGTTAGGTCTTATAGAGGTGAAAGGGTCCTTCCTTCCAGAAATGTTTTTTTTTTTCATTCCTCAAATCAACCATAGCACATGCAATATACAGATAAAATTACATTAAATCAACAACATTATACTGTTTTATAGGATTGTGCCATACATACCTGCATGGGTCCCACAACTGTTACATCATACACTAAATAAATAAATAGCATCTTAACATTTTCACTACAATATAAAAAAAAAATTCTTGAAATAATACAGAATGAACAATTGAAATAATTTCATAACTAACTTAACATTTTAATTTTTTGTTACTTAAAGATTTCTAATGGTCATCACCATTTTTAAATATCAGTTTCTAATAAATTTCTATTCAGTAATTACAATGAATAAGTTTCATACTTCATCTCCAGGATTAATAAGACCTAAAATAGCACAGTAAATAGCTTCATCTGCTCCCACAGTGATTAAAATATCTTTCTGAGGATTAATGTCATGGCCAATTAATTTTGAATATAATTTTGACAAGGCATTTACTAATCTTGGGTGGCCCTGCAACAAATAATGAGAGAAATAAAAACAAAAAAAACATAAGAATGTAATCTGATAGAATAGTAACATGTCTTATTCACATGCAAAGAAATAATCAAGTAAGATCACAGATATTGAAATTAATAAATTATGTACTTCCTTTCTAAATATGGGACTCAAAGATTAAGAGATTATAAATGCAGAATAATATGTCTAATATAATTAATTAGAAACCAAGATGAACACTTGTGAAAAAAAGTCTGGAAATGAGTAAACTAAGATAATCATCTAAAAAAGGTGCACTTTGAATAATGTGAGGCAAAATAAGAAGTGCATTCCAATTATGCCAGAAGTGGTTCGATGTTTCATTATTTTAATAAGATCTAATTAAATTTCATTAATTTAATAAGATCTGTCATCCACTAATCATCAGTTACCAGCAATTTGAAACTGGAACCAGTTCATTCCAACAGTATAAATATACCCTAATACTATCAGCATATTTATAATATTGCTTATAAGGCTTGCTTAAATATTATTATTATTATTATCTGAGACCTCCAGGAAGTCAAGGACTCATCGAGGGAAGCTATAAATCACCCAAACCAGCTATCATACCTTCCCTTAAATTCATTCACACTAGATGGACTCACTATCCCTAAGAGCAAATTATTCCACTCACTCACTGCTCTCTGGGAGAAAAACCTAGCTCTTACCCCTCTCTTGACTGTGAACAAACTTAACTTCCATGGATGACCCAGTGTTCTCTCCCCACCTTCCATATAAAGAAAAATTTTATCAGTTAATATCCTATAACACCCATTCAAAAGTTTATAGACCTCTATCATATCACCCCTCTTTCTTCTGTTAACCAGAGGCTGCAATCCACATACTCGCAATCTGTCCTCATAATCTAAATCCCATAATCCTGATATAATCTTTGTAACTCTTTTTTGCACCCTATCCACAGCTTCTTTATCCCCTTGAAACACGGGAGACCAAATCTGCACACAATAATCCAGGTGTGAACTTATCAAAGCCTTATAAAGAGGCAAAATGAATTTGAACAGGTTAAATATGAATAGGGAACATTGGCGTCATAACCACAGTAGTTGAAGATTGTGTGAACGTTCAGAGTATGTGTGGAAATGAAAGTGTGGAAAAAAGTTCAATTGACGATAAAGCAGATGATAATTCATATGACATTAAAAACAGTGAAAATAACAATAAAGTGGTCAATAATAACATTCAAAAACAGAGTGCAGTTAATGGTCAAGTGGCAAGTGGGATTGACAGTGATGTGTGTGTGTGTGTGTGTGTGACAGTGATAAAATAGTGAGATCTGAATGATAGTGAAAAAAAAAAAAAGATGTATGATTTGAAAGCTGAGTTGGAGAAGATGAGACAAGAGATGTGGCAGATTCAGAGTGAAATGAAGAAAATTGTAGATATATATGGAAGAATAAAGAAGACGAAAACAAATGATGTTGGTATGAAAATGGTAACAAAAGACCTGAGTAGCATTGTATGGCGATTCAATTATTAGAGGTGTAGTAAACAAGACAATGCACAAGGATTGTTTTCCTAAAGGTAAAATTAATAGAGTGATTGAGGCATTGGATATGAGGACTGACTTGACTGGGAACAAGGAGAATGTCAGAGTGGATACCAGGAGGTTGTTGAGAAGGATAAAAGATAATAGTGTGATAGGAAACATAGTCAGTACGCTGCTATGTCATACACAAGTGTGCAAGATAAACAGGAAAATGGAAAGACTCAGAGTGGACACGGAAACACAGCATAAGAGAGATTGTGAATATGAGGATGTGAATGCATGTGTGTAGACAAAAAGGAAAGGGGATGACCTGGATGTACATAAAACAGTTGGAAGGGTCTAAGGTGAGTCAGGAGAAAAAGAAACGGCTCAAGGAAAGTATAGAGATATCACATCTAGTAAGTGGTATCAGAGAAACTTGTCATAGATCCAGGAATTACTATTATTATTACTATTATTACGGGCAACTCCAGGGAGTTATTAGACTCATCGAGGGAGGCCCCAAATCATATTCATCACAACTATCTGACATTCATACAGTATCTATCATACCTCGCCTTAAACTCATTCACCGTCACAGCATCCACCACAGACTCAGGGAGCGCATTCCACTCATTCACCACTCTAAAAGTAAAGAACCCAGCTCTAACACCTTTACTAACCACACTTTTTGCCCAGTTTCCATGGATGTCCCCTAGTCCTCCCACAACCAGCCCTGTTCTCAAAAATATCTTCTGAATTAATTTTATAGAAACCCTTCAGTAATTTGAATGTCTCAATCATATCTCCCCTCCTCTGCCTATCAACCAATTTTTGCAACCCACAAATCCTCAACCTGTTCTCATACGGTTCATTCCACAGACCTGCTATCATCTTGGTCACTCGCCTCTGGATCCTCTCCACCTCTTCCCCATCAAGAAGAAACCTAGGTGACCAAATCTGAGCACAGTAGTCTAGATGAGGTCTTATCAAGGCTCGATACAGAGGAACAATAACCTGCTTGTCTCTGCTTGTCAACGTATTCTTCAGCAACCAAGTGATTTGATGAGCTATTTTGGTCACTTTTGCAATGTGTCCCCTAAATTTCAGTTCCTTATCCACCAACACTCCTAAATCTCGTGCCTCATCAATTTCCTGGAGCAGGGTTCCACCAATGCAGTAAACTGCCGCCAATCTTTTCATCCCAAAATGCATAACCTTACATTTTGCCACATTAAACTGACATCCATTCTCCTTAGCCCAGACCTCCAATCTATCCAAATCATCCTGCAAAATTTTGACGTCATCTGCATTCACTATTGCCCTACCCAACTTCGCATCATCCGCAAACAAATGTACTGTTCCTCTCAGATCATTTCCTATATCATTTATGAACAAATTAAACAGCAGTGGTCCAAGAACAGATCCTTGTGGCACACCACTAGTCACAGGCCGTCTTGTGGACTCTACTCCCGAGTAAACCACTCTCTGATATCTCTCCGTCAACCACCCTCCTATCCATCTCACCAACCCTATGTCCATTCCCATATGCTGCAATTTACTGATTAGAATTCCATGTGGAATCCTGTCAAAGGCCTTGGCAAGGTCCAGTAGAATCACTGTAAACCCATTACCCTTATCCAGTTCAGCCGTCACTGTGTTATAATACGTGAGCAAGTTACTGAGGCATGACCTACCCTTCACAAAACCATGCTGTCCCCGATACAGTATCCCATTTTCTTCTATCCAATCTTGTATTTTCCTCTTGATTATTTTCTCTAAGACTTGACAATGATTCCTGATATGCTAATCGGTCGGTAATTTACAACAGCAGTCTTGGAACCACCTTTATGCAGTGGAACTATTTTCCCCTCTTTTCACCCGCTCGGGACTAACCCAGACCCGAGACTCAAATTAAACAAAATGGTCAAGGGTACTGACAATTCTTTAGCTGCTTCTCGTACAACACGAGCTGGTATACCATCCAATCCCACAGATGTATTGACATTGAGGTTATGCAATAGACTACTCACCTCCACTTCATTAACCACAATTCCCGTATAATCTACTGGTTTATTCGTTTCTGCAATGTCACCACCTGGATGATATACTTTTGCAAAGTGCTCACTCAGTAACTCAACTATCTCAACTGATTCAGTTACCTCCCTACCATCGGCATTCTTTAAAATCAATCTGCCATGTACATTTTTTCTTTTACTTGCTACATATCTAAAAAACTGTTTAGGATTCTCTTTAGCCTGCATGGCCAATGTTCTTTCGTAATCCTTTTTTGGTTTTCTTACCACACTCGTCACCCTTCTGGCCTGCGCTTTATACCGTTCATGTGCCTGCCGGTCACCCTTCTCCTTAAATTCCCTCCATAGTTGTTTCTTTTTTTGCAACTCAAGCTTAATGGTGCTATTCATCCATTTAACCCCTACTTGATTTATTATTCGGACTCTAGGTATACAGTCAGCCATTGCTTCATGCAAGCACTTCTTAACTACCTCCCATGCACTATCAACTTCTAGTCCTTGCAGTTGTACATGCCATGGCACTGAACCAATCAAACTCCTAAGCTTGTCATACTTTCCCACCCGATAATTCCACATGTACCCTGTCTTAATTGAAAATTCTACACCTTTAGCCACCTCCCAAGTCAAGACCCTATGATCACTCTCACCGATTGGTGGCAATGTGGTCATATTTGTTACAGCCAAATCCTCAGATGTAATTACTAGGTCAAGCACTCTCTGACCCCTAGTATTTTCCATTACATGCTGTCGCAGATAGTTATCCCTTAATAACCGCATAACATCCAGTTCCTTCCTCCCGTGTGTCCTCTCCTCACTCCAATCAATGCGACCATAGTTGAAATCTCCCATAATAATCACCCTCCTTCCACCAATTTCTTCTATTTGCTTGTGCATACTGTCACCACCATCTTTTCCATCACCTGGTCTATAGCAGTACCCAATTGTATATTTAGTTCTGCTAGCCACAATCTCACACCAAATGGCCTCAAATGTGATCTTTTCTCTATCCTGCAATTCAACTTCTATTCTCCTTGGCTGGAGCTCATCAGCTATCATCAACAATACTCCTCCCCCCATTTTATTCTCTCTGTCATTCCTGAACACACTATACCCATCACATTCAATCCCACTAGTTATATCATCTACAGTCAGCCATGTTTCACTAATACCTATAACCTGTGGTCTGGAAGTGCCAACCATGGCCAAAAACTCTTCCTTCTTGTTCCTAATACTCCTAGTATTAGTGTACATGAATTTAAGACCCCCATTAGCCCCTACCCCACCTTGATGCCTTATATTAACTATCCCACTCAGATTTGTTGTCCTTATTTGCTCTGGCATATTATATTCATTCTTACATTCAACTGCCTCCATAAGGACTGTATCTCTACTCCCCCCCCCCCTAACAAATCTAGTTTCCCTGATTCTGCACATCCACTACATTCAGCAACACTTTCTCAAGTCTTCTTACACCGTAACCATTCAAATGCAAGCCATCCATCTTATATAGATCCTTTCGCCCATCAAACTCACTCCACACATCCACAAATTCCACACCACTCGTCATACATAACCCACGCATAAAGTCATTTGCAATTATAGCCCTCCTTTTAAACATTTCACTGTCATACAGTGGCAAAAGACTAATCATTCTAACTCTCTCACTCTTTTCTTTTGCTACCTCAAACAATTCATTCAGGTCTTCTATCATTTCCATTTTATCTCCTTTCAAATCATTCGTACCTGCCACAACAATCATTTCTTTCACCCTTTCCTTTTGCTCTCTAATAGACGCAGTTACGTCCTTTATGGTCGCACCAGGTTGGTACGATTTTGTCAAATCCTCTACTAACACACCTCGTACTAACGAGTCTCCATACAGCACTCTATCCTTCATTTTGTTCATGTTCACATTCATACGTCTATTTTTCCTGTCATACCTTTTATTATTGCTTGGTTCATTCAGTCTACTTTTGTTCATGCACTCTAGCTGCTGTTTTGCTCTTTCTATCGCACTATTCAACAACGCGATCTCACTCAATGCATCTATATCATCTTTTTTGTTCTCTGAGAAACCATTTATACTATCATTCACACTTTCTACATTCACACTCTCACAATTTTCATGTACAACCTTGCCGTTTCTTGTCATATCCCTATTTCCTTCATTTTGAAGGTTGACAAAAATATCACACTCACGATCCGAAATACACTTCAATTCCGCATTCTCCCTACATTTTCTACACACATTCAAACCTTTATCATCATCTAACCACACTCCGACCGCACTCCGCAAAGCGTACGTTTCACAGCTAGTACACTGACTCATTTCTTTTATGCTACCGTTCTTTGATAACGATGGCGAACCTTCATTACTGGCCGCCATTTTCCTACGCACAGGTGCCATATTTATCTGTAACGTGTTTTGTCAAATTAAACGTTATAACACACCAAAAATAGACGCACTAAAATACGCAAGGCAAACAAAACAAAACTACACAATATTAAGTAATTTGTATCGATAACTGAAAATGATACTTATCTTATCTGGAGCTTGCACGAACACTACTCATTACGAATTCATCTAGCGGCGACTTCCAACATAGATTATGTTATAAAACACTTTAGTACACTAACCACGTTAATAAAGCTCTAATAATATACCAAAATTAAACACTTAAGTCCATTAAATTGAATCCAAAACACCAATAAATCAACAAAAAACACAAATCTCTCAGGAGCTCTCCGATAGCACGACCGTTCACCAGCTAGCCTCGAACGAGGAATGAGCTATTATGTTCATATACGAATGCTAGAAGTATCAGAAACAAGAGGAAATAAAATGGTTGCATTGATTACATCTTTCACCCACAAATTATTGGAATAAGTGATACATGGTTGGATGAGAATGACATCCTGACAGGAATAGAGATGGAAGGGTATGATGTATTTCCTGATGATAGACAGGGTAAAAAGGGAGGTGGAGTGCTATTGGTGGTAGAAAAGAAGAGATTAATGGACTAGAAACAACAAATGCAAAGTGCATCAGAATAGGAGTGAGTGAGTGAGTTTGTGAGAGTGAGAAAATTATGAGAATATTAGAAGGGAGAAAACAGAAGAACCAGTGAAAGAGAGGAAACGAGAGAAAGGCAAGATAATTCAGGAACCAGGGATGAAGAAATGACAGAATGACAGGTAAGTGGGGGAACAAAGAAGAAAGTGTTAGAAGAGAGGGGGGGGATGCAAGTGAGCAAGGAAGAAACAGAGTGGTAAGAGGTGTGATTGATGTATGGAGACTTGATGGCCTGCAAGGGGAAATAAAATGGTTGCATTGATTACATCTTTCACCCATGATACATGGTTGGATGAGAATGACATCCTGACAGGAATAGAGATGGAGGGGTATGATGTATTTCCTGATGATAGACAGGGTAAAACAAGAGGAAATAAAATGGTTGCATTGATTACATCTTTCACCCACAAATTATTGGAATAAGTGATACATGGTTGGATGAGAATGACATCCTGACAGGAATAGAGATGGAAGGGTATGATGTATTTCCTGATGATAGACAGGGTAAAAAGGGAGGTGGAGTGCTATTGGTGGTAGAAAAGAAGAGATTAATGGACTAGAAACAACAAATGCAAAGTGCATCAGAATAGGAGTGAGTGAGTGAGTTTGTGAGAGTGAGAAAATTATGAGAATATTAGAAGGGAGAAAACAGAAGAACCAGTGAAAGAGAGGAAACGAGAGAAAGTGAATAGAAAAATAGTGAATGAGATGACTGTAATGGTGGGACACAAATGACTTGAGAGGCAGTGTGAATCAGGTGGCAAGAGATCTGAGTTCATGCTAGAGGTTGTATGGAAGAAGACTGAGAGAAAGAAGATAGTGAGTGTGTTGCCCAGGTATAATAATGAATGGTATAATGGCCAGAATGTGTTGAAAGAGAGGCTTGAATTACATGGATGTCTGGAAGGCACTCAAGGACAGAAAGGAAGTGTCTGCGAGAGATGGCTTGCACTTGAATGAGGAAGGATGTAGGCATCTGGAGAGGAAAATGTTGTTCTCTGAACAAGTCAGTGTATCAATGCAGGGAAACTAGGGAAACTACAAGTATTAGGATGGATGGTAGCAGGGGGCGGCCTCGTGTGTAAATAGCTGCTTGGGAGAAAGGGGACCAAGATCTAGGTGGACTAATACAGTAAAAAGTGCCTCAGAAGATAGAAATATAAGATCTGATAATAATGGCATCTTGACAGATAACAGATTAATTTGGAGGAGAATTGTTAATAGGAAGATAGTAATGGTGTAACTTTCTATATAATACTATCATAGTATCCTGTACACCCCCTGTAGGTACACGTCAAGAATTTGATGATGAGCAAACAAAGTTTGCATGTGAAGTATCTTCACTAGGCAAGAAATGATGTTGTTTTAATTCTTTACTTGAGCAAACAAAGGTTGTGTGCAAAGTAGTGCTGGGTAAATGATTAAAAAAAAGCATAATTTCTTTTTTAGCGTAATTTACTTACTAACCAGGTAGAAAACCTTTTTACTATCTTCAATCCAGAATATTTTAATAATATGGTGATATGATTATATTCTTGGTTTAATCCTTTACCCAAGTGCAAGCAAAAAATGTTTCTGCATGAAGTCTTCACAACAGGGCTAGTTGCATAAAGAGGCTAACTTCACATCAACGGCCTTAGTATTGGTCATTAGGCTCTATATACAAGTAGCCTAGTCGTGAAGATACAGGTATCCCTTGATTAACGTGATTAATTAATCCCTCGATGTTACTGTGTATGTCAAAATCACATTAATCAAATATAATAATCAATGGTAAAAATTACAATTCGTCATGATCGATTACTGTATTAATGATTAGTTTTATATGGTACTCTTTTTAGGAAAGATAAAAAATGAAATGAATGCAAAGTAAATGTTTAATATTATATGTAAATATTAAATGCTTGTGCCTACATTAGTTACTGCAATTTTTTATCAAAAAAAGTTATCAAGAGTCGTTTGAACAGTTTGAACAACCAAAGCAAAATGACTCTCTAGACCTCGGCAAAAACAAGCATTCTTCGATTAACATCTGGATCCATATCCATTACTTGCTGCTTAAGCAATTCTAAACTGCGAAATATTCCATCCAGTTCTTGATTGTTATCTCCTTTGGAAGGAGATAACAATCTTTAATATAATTACAAAATCACATTCCATTTGTTCGTTATCTTCATATGCACGTTGTTGTTCAATTTCAAGAAGATAGCTGTCGCTGAAATCTTTTCAATTTGAATCCAATGATTCTTTAACATCGTCTGCATCAACACATCAAAACCAAGGTCTTCACCAGTTACAACGATTTCTACAAACCATGTTGTTCACAGGATTTTGAAAATCACCTAAATCATTAGCACATTCATTCTGGCAAAAGGTTTTTCCAAACAGCTCTCACACAGCTAGAAGACACTTGCTCCCACGAGTCATAAATATTTTCAATTGCGTGTTTAATGTTAAAATGTTTCCAAAATTCTTGGAGCGTAATCGCAATTTCTCCTGTTGTTGTTTCCACCCTTTGAGAATGTATTTTTTAAGAAAATAGGCTTTGAAACCTACAATGACATCCATGTCCATGGGTTTTAGTAATGGTGTCATATTTGGTAGAAAAAAATATAACTTTCACATTCTCACATAGATTATTAAGAGAATTTGGATGAAATTCTTTTTTGATGAAAAAATTTAAGAAGAATGTAATTTGTAAATACAGCAGAACAACTGAAGCTTGTAATACACCCAATCTTAATGCTTAATGGGAGAAATGACATAGTCATGCTCACGACTTTTTTCTCTCAGCCAGGAAATACTCCTCAAGGCCTGCATGTTTTTGCATGGTAAATATAAAGGTAAGTTAATTAAAACTCTTTCCACGTATATAAAGGGATTGTCGCAATTAATTTCGACCATGCATTAATCAAATCCCGCGTTTAGCAAGGGATACCTTCTCATTGTTTGCTTACGCTTGATTTAAAGGATTAAACCAAGAATATAATTTCTTGACATCTTTAATTTATAGTATAACCAAATGAAAAAAACCTTTCAACATCTATCTCTAATCAAGAGTATTTTAATAAGATGTGAAACTTTTGATTACTTTTATATGGGTAATATATGAATTCTGCATGATTTTAACCTTGGTAACTTTTCCAGATATCTGGCTCCTATTGATGACATTTATTAATTCAGTGGGTTTGCTTACTTCTGGGGGGGGGGGGTAGAGGTTCTATGTGGTGGCGTGTTTTTGCCTGTCGCTGGGTGGAACCACCATTGAGTTTCCTGCCTTGGAGTGATTTAGGTCAGGAGTAATGAGTTTAGTAGTGATCCTTTAGGGTCACTCAGTAAGATTTGGAGTGATCTTGTAGATTGCTCAGAGTTTTTAGAGAGGTATCCCCACACTTAAAATACCTCAATAAAAGTCGAAACTGGTCTGGGCAGTGGATTTCCTATAATGCACTGCATTATACACATCTGAAAGGATGTGTGCTTTCATCATTATTATTTTGGTAACCGATATGGAGTCAACAAACTCATTGAGGGAGGCCCACTCAACCAGTACTAGGATACTAAGGCAACTGATGTGACGTCATTAGCCTAATTTCTTGACATCTTCAATCTGTAGTATAGCCAAGTAAAAAAACTTTCAGAATCATCTCATGAGTGGCGGTTAAGGTATTGGATATGCTGATTTAAATTAGGATGGGAAACTATCTGGGTAGTGAGGGAGGGGGTCTTTTTCTTTTTTAAAAGAGCATGTCATACCTTAGTATCCCACATTTTATAATAAAGTGATAACAGTTGGATAAAGGTAATGGCTAAACAGTGATACTGCTGTACTTTGCAAAGTCATATGACTGGATTTTGCATGGAATTCTATTACATAAATTGGTAAACAGAAATGGATATAATGCTGGTGATATGAATATGAGAGTAGCTGATGGTGATATCAGAGAACAGTTGATTCAGGAGCAGAGTCCAGGAGAACTGTGACTAATAGCATGTCGCAGGACTCCGAACTTGGAACACTGATATTAAATTTGTACATTAATGATAGAGGAAATTAATTTGAAAGGAACTATTCATCTGTTTGCTGATGATGCAAAATTGGAAGAGACACAGTTAATAATAGTCAACTGGAAGAGAAATAGTTAATAATAAGATAACATAGAGATCATACAGGATGATGTAAACAGACTGGCAGTATAGGCAAAGGAGAATGACTATCAGTTTAATATAGCATAATATAAAGATTGAGTAGTAATAGTCCCAGTACTGAACCCGGTGGAACTCCACTTGTAACCTTTGATGATGTAAACAGACTGGAAGTATAAGCAAAGGAGAATTGTTATCAGTTTAATATAGCATAAAGAACTGAATAGTAATAGTTCCAGTACTGAACCCTATGGAATTCCACTTGTAACCTTTCCACTCCCTAATACCACTCCCCCATCTACAATTCTCTGATAACTATCAGAAAGCCAGTTTCCAATCTGACATGAGATCCAAACCTATAAACTTCAACTTAAAAACTGACTTGTCATGTGGCATCCTGTTAAACACCTTTCCAACTCCAAAAAAATGGCAGCGAACGCCTCAGCTTCATTCATTGCAAAGGACAGCCAGATTACTAAAGCAAGAGTGACCCTTAAAAAATCCATACTAGCATGCATAAGTAATATTTCCTTCATGTGCCCAATTCTGAAATGAGTTCTTATCAATTTCTCCAAAATCTTAACTTCAGAAGAAATATAAAGTAGCCTCTACAGTGATCTCCTGATTATCTGACCTTCAATTAACCCCTTGGATGGGTTAATATGTCAACTGACTTGTGATACAGCAGCATATAATTGTATTTACCCAATTTACCCTTCAGTTACCCAATCCTTCAATTATCCAACTAGCAAACTGCTCTCCTTCTGTGGTTGGACAACTGAGGAATTTCTGTAGTTTGATACCTCTTCTACCACCACCACCACCACCACCACCATAAGGGTGGTAGTAGAATAGAACATGTGCATAGTATTTGGAATACATTCTCTTCATTCACTTGTAATACTTCATTTCTTATCATCCAAGAATAAAACCGGCTTACTAGGATGAAATACTCTAATACAGTGATAATTAGAATGAACACAGGAAGGTTAAGAAAATTAAGCAGCAAAATAAGAAACAACGAAGCACAGAATCAGGTAAGTTAGTAAGTAACGAAAATCAGGTAACTAATGTTGTTTATAAAAGAAGCATGTTGTTATCAATATATAACACAAGCAATTCAAAAACAGAAAAGAAAAGCAAACGAGATTATGATTGTAGTAGGTACTAATGACTTAAACAGCAATAAGTTCAGTATGAAAGAGGACATGAAAGGGTTGTTGGAAGCAGCGAGAATAAAGAGTGAGAAAGCGAAAATAGTTCATATAGAAAATAGTTCATGAAGAGCAGTCACTAATGAACCACATTAATAAGAGAAGAAAAAGCCTAATTGGACACCATCTGAGGCATGGAGGAACTGACTACAGAAATAATGGAGGAGACTGTAGAAGGAAAGATGCCACAAGGCAGACCAAGAATTTCATATATAAACAACGTAATGATGCTAACCACCGCTAAGAGTTATGAAGAGATAAAAAGGAGGTCACAAGACAGAATGTTATGATATGCTGCTATAACTAACCAATCTTCGGATTGATGCAACAGAGAAGAAGATTAACCTCTATATGATAAAAATGAACTACGAAGAACCTCAGATTGTAGGTATTAGTCAGACCTGGCTATCAGAATCAGACATACTAACTGGTATCGAGCATAAAGGGTACAGTATGATTGCAAACAATTCAATGCATAAGCTGTGTAGAAGGAATGGATGCAAGTTTTTGGATGTGTGGAGTGACTTTCAGAGAAGATTGGATTTGTATAAGAGAAATGGCCTACACTTGAATACATTTGGTAGCAGGAGTCTTGAAAATCTAATAACTGGTATGAGACCTAACATGGAAAGTCAGAAAAACTAAATTATAATGAGTGGAATGGTGAGAATGTGACTGTAAGAGCAACAATGTTGTATAACTGTGTTAATGATGGGAATGGGCATTATTGGAAATGATTATAGGGAGAGAACAATTTTGATTCTGCGTTTGTCCAGTTCTGACCCATCAAATATGTGCAAAGATGTCTACATATATAAGGCACTAGAGAAGAATAGAGAAGAACTGAGTCATGCAGACTGTATATCAGAATATACAAAAGAACATCCAGGTAGATGATTATGTCTGTACATGAATGCTAGGAGTATCAGAAACAAAGGGGTAGAGTCTGTTGCCTTAGTACATATGTTGGAACCTCAGATTGTAGGCATTAGTCATACCTGGCTATCAGAATCAGACATACTAACTGGTATAGAATGTAAAGGGTACAGTATTTTTAGAAAGGATAGACAGGATAGGAGAAGCAGTGGCATGCTGCTAATGATATTGGATGACTTGAATTCAGTTAGAATTGAGACATATGATTGTAGACCTAGTAACAGTATTTCATGTGTCAGTGAGTTTGAAGCCATCTGGTGTGAAGTGGAATCTAACAAAATCAAATATGTAATGAGGCATTGTTACAGACCTGGTGATGAAGAAATGCATCATCAGGTCTGTAACAGATAGAGTACAAATAGAGACAATAAGCGTGAAAAGAGTAATCACTTTAATTATCCAAACATTAATTGGGAAGCAGTAAGATCTCACGAGAAGAATGAAACTGAATTCATTAAACTGTTGTGAGACAACTTCCTCAAGCAACATGTGACAGAAGGAATTTGAGAATGTGTCCTGAGAGTTCGAAGAATAAATAGGGTAGGAGTCAAATGGATGTGTAATCATATTAAGCAAGAGATTTGTAAGAAAAGGATGATGTAGAAGGAATACCATGTGCATAAGGATGATGTCCATTATGAAAAGTATAAGCAAGAGGCCAGAAGAGTCACAACTATTGTACAGAAAGCTAAACCTGAGTATGAAAAGAAACTGGCTCAGCAAGCTAAAGACAACCCACAAGCATTCTATCAATGTTCTGCAAGTAAAAGAAAGAATGAAACTGAAAGAATAACTCTACTGAATGCAGATAGTGTGAGGGTGACTGATGCAAAAGAGGTTGTTCAACTAATGAGTGCCCATTTTGCTAAAAATCTATCAACCCCTGGTGTATGCAACATTGAGTTCACTGCTATCTCTTCTCACTGGATGAAGGAACTCAGGTGTATGAAGGGGAGGTATTAGAGCTGTTGCACAAACTGAATTCAGTAATAGGGGCTGATGGGATATTAGCATGGGTACTAAAACAGTGTTAGGTTAAGGAACAGTTGAACTGGCTGTTCCTCTGACTAGGACAGTGATGGTGAACCCTTTTATGTGCGAGTGTCAAAAGTTTACAAATTGAGTTGCTGTCGTGCCGGGCAGTTTTTAGTAGGGGAAAAATTAATAGAAAATTTATTTATTTATTTATAATATTTATATATAAATTTATAATATTATTCAGTGTAAAATTATTATTGTATTATTAAATTGATTTTAATGATGTTGATTTGAAAAAAAAAAAAGAAAGAAAGAAAACGGTAGTGAGAAAAATATTTATGCATTGTAACTTACCATAGAAGTCAGCTGAGCAGGGGAAGCAGCAGAAGGATGTCAACTTGGGAAAATGCTTACAGTATTTACTCGAATATAAGATGCCCTTACGTATAACTCACACCCCTGACTTTACTTTACGAAAAATGACATCAAAAAGTTTTGATGTCATTACCTGGCACATGAAAAATGTTTAAACATGTTCACGTTGAGGTGATAGTAACTCGCTCCCTGCGGTAACAACATGCCCTCCCCAACAGCCATTATACTGCAGATGCAAGAAAAACAGTGTAGTTTTATTGTATCCATGAATAAGGTACAGAGGCGTTTATAGTCTGTGTAATATATTTCTCAACAAATAGTGTGATTCATTAGTTAGAGCAGTTTTTATTTCAGCTGTCTCTAATTGCACTATTATTGTCCCCTCCCACAGAAACTATGCAGTATAGACTCAAGCAAAACCATATGTTGCACTTAAACACAGTATCTAACTAAAATCTATTGTACAATTTTTCAATTACATGAAATAAGTGTTTGTTTTATTGCATTTGAAATTCTCAATGTCTTATGACAGATCACAAAGGCTAACTTCAAATAAAATTCTACCACAAATTGAAACATGCCATATAAATTACAGTGACCATATGTCCTTTATTTTGTGAATTGAAATAGTAAATTGAATATTGATGCCATCATATTTAAAGATGCAATGCATTTTACCAATCCTGTAATTGGTAAAATGCATTATTTAAATAATTGGTAAAATTGATTATTTAAATAACTGGGACAGCTGTTTCGTGGAAATGAAAGTATTTGAATGGGTCCTACCACCAGAAATTCCTCTGTGGGCAAAGATCGAGGAAAGTGTTTTGTTCACTTCCAGTCACTGGAACTTAAAAAACATAAATGATGGCGAACTATCTGATGAAGTTTTGTGCATTAAAAGTTATGTCACCAGTGAAAAGATTGAAGAATGGCGACAAAATGACGAGTCCTGATGACGTAGATGGGTTGAAATTTTTAAATATTTCACAGATAAAAATGTATATTTTAAAAACATTTTAAATATAAGCAAAACTCGACGATTTCGCTTATATCTCCCTGGATCTAATGTCCCCACTGAACGAGTATTTTCATTAGTGAACAATATGTGGGACCAGTGAAAAAAAACAATTAAAATCGAAACATTGAAAGCATGCATTCATAACAAAATTTGACATAAATTGTGTACAGTTTTATGAATTTTTAAAACACGAACCTGATTTATTAAAAAAAAAGTTCATTCTTGTGAAAAGTATCAAAATTAAATGTTTTTAAGTAATAATATGATTGCTTAAAATGCTATGTATATATTTTATAATAAATGCTATAAAGCTTTTTAGTTTTAGTGAAACAAATAAACGCAACCTGCTTTTTTTTATTTTTATTTATTATGAAACAATTTCTGATTTGTCCTTTATTTTCTCCAAAAAAAATATGGTCACTATACATATAATGCATGTGTGAGTTTGCCTGCCAGCTCAAAAGCAAACAAGCAGGAATAAAATTCAACCAAGGGTTGAAACTTTGTGTGAGTTGAACCCACTGGTAATGAGAAGTTCCGTCGGAACAATAAACGACACCTTGTTGTGAATGTGTTAAAACTAAGAAATATATAGCGAATGTTGTTATGACAGTTTCAGATGTTATGGAATTTGGTTGAAGAGATTTAGCATTTCAATTCAACAATTGTTGGTTGCCTTTGTCTTTCGGTCGTGCGATCTTTTGTTAATACCGCACCAATCATATTATTATTATTATTACTGGCGACTCCAGGGAGTCCTTAGACTCATCGAGGGAGGCCCCTAAACATCATGTCCACACAACTATTCGACATTCTCACAGTATCTATCATACCTTGGCTTGAACTCATTCACTGTCATAGCACCCACAACAGACTTTGGCAACTTATTCCACTCATTTACCACTCTAAAAGTAAAGAACCCCAGCTCTAACACCCTTGCTAACCACACTCTTGCCCAGCTTCCATAGATGTCCCCTAGTTCTCTCACCAACAGTCCTGACCTCAAAAATATCCTCAGAATTAATCCTATAGAAACCCTTTATTATTATTATTATTATTATTATTATTATTATTATTATTATTACGGGTATCTCCATGGAGTCAGTAGACTCATCGCGGGAGACCCAAACTAGCAAAACAATATCTGTCATATCTCTTCTTGAATTCATTTACAGACGAAGAGCTCACAACTAAGTCAGGCAATGAATTCCACTCATTCACCACCCTCCAGGCAAAAAACCTTGTTCTGACACCTTTGTTAACCACACTCTTCTTTAATTTCCAGAGATGACCTCTTGTTCTTCCATCACTTTCACACAGCTGAAACATTTCCCCTGCATCAATCCTATAAAAACCTTTTAGTAATTTGAATGTTTCTATCATATCACCTCTTCTTCGCCTATCAACCAATCTCTGCAATCCACAAGCTCTCAATCTATCAATGTAGGGAGTATTTTTTATATCACTCACCAACTTGGTTATTCTTCTCTGAACCCTCTCCACAGCCTCCTGATCTCCAAGGAATCCAGGTGACCAGACCTGAGCACAGTAATCCAAATGTGGAAGTATCAATGCTTTATAAAGGGGAATAATAACCTCTTTATCTCTGGATGTCAGTGTGTTCCTCAACAACCAAGTAATCCTATGTGCAATCTTGGACACCTTAGCAATGTGTCCTCTGAACTTCATCTCCCTATCTACCAATACCCCTAAGTCCCTAGCCTCATCAATCTCTTGGAGTACCTTTCCATCGATGTAGTACACAGCTGGTAATCTTTTAATCCCAAAATGCATGACTTTACACTTTTCCACATTGAACTGACATCCATTTTCTTATGCCCATTTTACCAGCTTATTTAAATCCTCCTGCAAACTTTCAACATTTAGCAATTTGAATGTCTCAATCATACTCCCCTTTTCCACCTATCAACTAATTTCTGCAACCCACAAATCTTCAACCTTGAAGAAAGTATTTTACCTTGGGTATAATAAATGTTAAAGATACCAAGCTATTTTAAACCTGGTTTTACTCCATTTCCCAAGTAACCAAACAGACAAATAAGTCAAGTTTGCGCCTGCATGTAATGCAAGTCTAGCTGACCCTGCAGGTAGTGCAAGACCAAGATAACTCATGGTAAAAGTAGAATAAGCTCTGATCACTAATCTTAATATTTACCCATAATGCAAAGCACATCTCCTGGAGGAGATGCATGATGCTTTGTATTAAAGGCTAGGGGCCACTACCCAGACCGGTTTCGACCTTTATTGAGGTCTTATCAGTGGGAGCCAGGCTAGAAATATCAAGATTTTAGTAATACAGAACTTATAGGTATTACTATAAGTATACTATAAGTATTTTACCAGAACAAGTTACCATAAGGTGTTTTAACCTTATTGAACAAAAATCTCAGGAGGAGATATAAATGTAGAAAATGGCCTCATCAATCTCGTGGAGTACAGTTCCACCAATGTGGTATACTGCTGCTATTCTTTTCACCCCAAAATGCATAACCTTACATTTTTGTCACATTAAATTGACATCCATTCTCCTTAGCCCAGAACTCCAATCTATCCAAGTCTTCCTGCAAGATTTTGACATTCACTATTGCCCCTGCCTAACTTTGCATCATCAGCGAACAAATGAACTGTTCCCCTTAGATCCTTCCCTATATCGTTAATGAACAAATTAAACAGCAGTGGTCCGAGAACAGAACCCTGCGGCACACCACTAGTCACAGGCCATCTTTTGGACTCTACTCCTGAATAAACTACTCTCTGATATCTCTCTATCAACCACCCACCTATCCATCTCACCAATCCTATATCCATTCCCATATGTTGTAGTTTACAGATTAGAATTCCATGTGGAATCCTGTTCCAAATGCCTTAGCCAAGTCCAGCAGTATCACTGTAAACCCATTACCCTTATCCAGTTCAGCCGTCACTGTGTTATAAAACTTGAGCAAGTTACTGAGGCATGATCTACCCTTCACAAATCCATGCTGTACCTCGTACAGTATCTCATTATCATCAATCCATTCCTGTATTTTTCCCTTGACTACTTTCTCCAAGACCTTGACAACGACTCTTGATATGCTAATCAGTCGGTAATTTGCAACAGTAGTCTTGGATCCTCCTTTATGCAGTAGAACTATTTTCCCCTCTTTCCACACCTTCAGGACTAAACCAGACCCAAGACTCAGATTAAACAACATGGTCAAGGGCACTGATAATTAATAGTGCCCTTAAAGAATTATAATTCTTTAGCCGCTTCACGTAAGACCCTTGCCGGTATACCATCCAATCCCACAGATATATTCACATTATGGTTCTGTAATAGACTATTCACCTCCACTTCATTCATCACAATTCCTGTATAAACTAATGGTTCCTTCATTTTTTCAATGCCACCACCTGGATGATATACTCTTGCAAAGTGCTCGCTCAGTAATTCCACTATATCGACTGATTCAGTGACCTCCTTACCATCGTCATTCCTTAAAATCATTCTGCCGTGTACAGTTTTTTTTTTGCTTGCAGAATATTGAAAGAACTGTTTGGGATTCTCTTTAGCTTGCACATAGCTAGTTTCCTTTCATAATCCACTTTTGCTTTTTTTACCAAACTCATTAAATATGCACATCTTCATAGCTGCTCTCGCGTGTAAAACAAAATTTAACTTGTTCGTATTGTAATAATTAAAAAAAAGTTGAATTAATAAGTGTATAAAAGGATATCACCTGTAAATCATTGGCGTGCCAGCAAAATTCTCAGACGTGTCACCTCTAGCACGCGTGCCATAGGTTCGCCATCTATGGACTGGGCTATATAATTTTGGTCTCAGAACAGAAAAGATTCTGAAGGAGTGGAAAGAAAGTATGGTAATCCCATTGCACAAGGGTGGTGTAAAGACCAATTTATCCAACTATCGACCAATTAGTATCTCAGGAGTGGTGGTGAAGATTTTGGAAAAATTGGTTAATGCTCACATTCTACAATAATGTTACTATTCAACTAGACAAGGGGAATGGATACACCATGATACTTTTGATTTTGCTAAGGCTTTTGACAGAATACAGCAAGGAAGACAGTTGCGGAATTGGTGAATATGGGTTTGGATTATAAAATATTAGCGTGGATAAGAGGATGGCCGACTGACAGATATCAAAAAGTAGCATATGGGAGATGTGAATCTGCAAGATTTAAAGTAACCAGTGGTGTACCACAAGGATCAGTCCTTGGTCCACTGTTATTTAATCTGTACATTAATGACACTGGAAAGAATTTGACAGGTGACATATAGCTATTTGCTGATGATGGAAAGATAAGTAAGGTAATCCGGAATCCAGCTGACATGCATTACTTGCGGAATGATTTGAATAGAATGGAATTGTGGGCATGGGAAGAATGTCAGTTCAATGTTAGTAAATGCAAATCATGCACTTTGATATGATTAACATATCTAATGTTGTAGTATATTGGTGGGATTATGTCAGAAGAAACTGATCAGGCTAGGCTAGGAATCTTGGAGTGTTAGTAGATAGGAAGTTGAAGTTCAGGGATCATGTAGCAAAAATTGCAAATACAACTCAAAGGATAATGACAATGCTGAAATGAACTTTCACATATAAAGATGAGGATGTCATTTTGCCTCTTTACAAGGCATTAGTAAGACCTCACTTGGACTATTGTGCACACAGATCCTCATAATCAGTATTCCACAATCCTAATATTATTTTTAACACTTTCCTTTGCACTTTCTCTCCACTCTCTTCAGATTCCAAGGATGCTCTCTTGTCCTTTCTCCACCCTCCATAAAATGAAAAACTCCATGAACTGAAATCCTGTATGACCTTTCAAAAGTTTGTAAGTCACAATCATATCACCACGCTTTCTCCTATTTGCTAGTGTCTGCAGTCCACAAATTCTCAATCTGTCTTCACAATCAGTATTCCACAATGCCGATATCATTTTTAACACTCTCCTTTGCACTCACTCTCTCTCTCTCTCTCTCTCTCTCTCTCTCTCTCTCTCTCCACTGTATCAGAATCACAACGAAAACCAGGAGACCAGGTATAGTGGAGAGAGTGCAAAGGAGAGACTGCAGACACTAGCAAATAGGAGAAAGAGTAGTGATATGATTGTGACTTACAAACTTCTGAAAGGATCATACAGGATTTCAGTTCATGGAATTTTTCATTTTATGGAGGGTGGAAAAAGGACAAGAGAACATCCTTGGAATCTGAAAATGATGCTGCTAAGAAGGGGTGAGGGCTAAATTTTTCTCTCATAGAGTGGTGCATGATTGGAACGAACAGCCATTGGATGTTGTGTATGCAAGCAGTTTGGATGAGTTCAAGAACAAGTATGATAGCTGGCCTCCTTCAATGAGTCTCTGACTGCCTAGAGGTCTCTCTTAATAATAATAATTAAATAGCTCACCTATGTCATCTGCCTTGGTCACCTGAGTACTATCTCTATCCACTAAGATAATTCATCCACAATAATTTTTCCTCCTACTGACCATATAACGAAAATTATTTGGGATTCTCCTTGGATCGCCTACATGGCTATTCATCCTGCAAGTCAGGACCATGGTTACTGTCACCAACTTAGGGCATATATGATATCACAGTCACAATCACAGCCTCTGATGCTATGACAAAGTCCAAAACCCTTGATCGTCATGTTTTCTCCACCACAAACTGCCTAAGAGAGTTAACCCTTAAGAAGTTCAATAATTCAGTTCCCTTAGTACTAAGCTGCTTCCTCTGCCTAGTTTACAATACTTATAGATACTAAAACAGTACAACCTACACACAGCATATAAGCCCCACCACAAACTTGCTACCCTTATCCGTTCTATGAAAGATCAGCTCCCTCCTCTCTCTCTGCCTGGAGTTTACAAAGTACCCTGTTCCAGACAGGCAGATCAGCATCCATCCGTCTAGAGGAACACAAGTCTTACATCTTCAAACACAACTATGGCCATTCAGGCTTGGCTGACCATGTTTTGGACACCACCCACATGGTATCATGGAAGAAAACCACCATGCTCCACCACAGCAAATTCAAGAAAGAGAGACTTTTCTTAGAAGCAGCAGCAGCTCTCAAAAACCAACCAAATCTCAATAAATACAGTTGCTTAAGCTTCCGAAGATTTGGGAAACACTCATCACCAGAGTTCCCACCTTACGTTCCAGGCCACCTACTACTGCCCTTAGAGGGCGCTCTACCTAGATAGGACTTTAGTGTCACCCACGTGGTTGGGCTTAGTATTGTTTGTTATTTGTGTATATGTTACATTAATTGTTTCTGTAATCTCCGTAGATGTCCTAGTGACTAGGACGAAATATAGGAAGTATTAAATTCTATTTTAATTCTTTTTGAGTGTTGCAAAAAATCCATTAAGCCTTCAACATGAGGAATACTATAGCCAAATGATCACTCACTTCTTTTCACAGTAACATTCCAGACCTCTTTTCCTATACATTCTCACTACCATCCGATTCATTGTCACTGCTCTTTTCATTAACTCTGCATTATCAGACTAAAGCAACAAATTTGCTATCTTTCTCTTACATTTTTGCAGCACAATCCCTAACACCAATCCAGTGGTGGCCTGTGAAGCTTTAAATGGGGGGTGCTCCTTATACAAAATAATTAAAGAAAAATTCTTATTTTCCTAATTAGTAACCAATTTATTAATAAATAAATCTGTAGATTTATTTATTAATAAACTGGTTACTAATTAGGAAAATAAGAATTTTTTAACCATCTTGCTCATAATCATTTCCCTAGTATATGAGGGCTGTTTGAAAAGTTTGGTAAATTTCCAATACACGGTGACACAATTCATTCATTCATACCAGTGTCGGCACGTATCATCTTTTCCATGCCCCTGGCAAAATTTTAGCCACGTGTGATGCGTAGTTCTCATTTGGCAAATTTAAAATGACCGTGTTCGCATTTTTCATAAAAATGGAGAAAAACGAGTTTCATGCAGTGATAAAATACTTTTATTTGAAGTGTACGGCCACACAGATCAAAGCCGAGTTACATGCAGTTCATGGGAACTCTGCAATAGCATTAAAGGCTATTTATTTTTAGATAAATGGGTTTAAACGTGGCCCTAAGTCAATCAAAGATGAAGTGTGCTACGGAGGCCCGGCTGAGGTCACTACGAAAGAAATGATTGACAAAATCCATGGTATCGTTATGCAAGCATGCCGAGTGAAAGTGCAAATGCCGAGATTGTAGGCATCTCAACTGAATGGGTGTATAATATCCTGCACGAAAAACTGCACATGAGAAAGCTGTGTGAGCGATGGGTACTGCGATTGTTGACTGTTGATCAAGCGCACTTTTTGTTGACTGTCGAAAGAGCACAGAAAATAGTGAAGACCGCTTTGTCAGCTGGGAAGGTGATAGCCACTGTTTTTTGGGATTCCCAAGGAATTATCATGATAGACTATTTGGAAAAGGGTAAGACAATAACAGGAATCTATTATGTGTCATTGTGGCACTGCTTAAAAGAAGAACTGAAGAAAAAAATGGCCAAGATTGGTGCACAAAAAAAGTGCTCTTTCAACAAGACAATGTACCATCCCCACACACTGGCTGTTACAATGGCAAAATTGCGCGAACTGAGGTTCAAATTGGTTCCATATCCACCGTATTCACAAGACTTGGCCCCCGTGTGACTTCTTGTTCATAAACTTAAAAATTTTCTTCGAACAAGAATGTTATCAAGGCTGCCAATGACTATTTTGCACAATTTGACAAATCCTACTTTTTAGATGAGATGAAAAAATAAAATTGGAAACTCGCTGGACCAAAGGTGTAGACCTCGATGGAGACTATGTTGAGAAATAAAGGTGATTTTTTCCAAAAAAAAAATGTGATTAACTTATTTTTTTACCAAACTTTTCAAACAACACTCATAGTTGAAAGTTTATTTTTCACTTGGTTAGACTATAATAAATTTAGTTTAATCCTTTATCCAAGTGTGAGCAAACAAAGTTTGTGCCTGAAAATATCTTCGGGATTGAATATGGTGTTGTACTACCTTACCAGGGTAAGGCAGTACAACAACAACGGGCAACTCGTAGCAAAGGTGGACCAAGCTAACTTCACTCCTATCCCAGTATCTCCTATAATGCAAAACACATCTCCTTGCAGATATGTATAATGGGATTATGCATTAAGGGATTGGCCACTACCCAGACTAGTTTCGACCTTTATTGAGGACTCTTCAGTGGGAGCCAGGCCCAGAGATGGAGATACCAGGCAGAAGCAATAGAGAGGTCATCCTTACCTATAGGAGTTGCCAAAAGGTGTGCCACCTTTTTTTTATTAAATTACTCTGGATTTAGAGATAGATGGTGAAAGTTTATTTTTCACTTGTAGACTATAATAAATTTAGTTTAATCCTTTATCCAAGTGTGAGCAAAGTTTGCACCTGAAAATATCTTCAAGACTGAATATGGTGTTGTACTACCTTACCGGGGTAAGGCAGTACAACACCGGGCAACTCGTAGCAAAGGTGGACCAAGCTAACTTCACTCCTATCCCAGTATCTCCTATAATGCAAAACACATCTCCTTGCGGACACCTACCTTACCCCAGTAAGGTAGAACAATACCATATTCAGTCATCAAGATATTTTCAAGCGCAAACTTTGTTTACTCACACTTGGATAAAGGATTAAACTAAATTTATTATAGTCTAACCAAGTGAAAAATAAACTTTCAACATCTTTCTCTAAATCCAGAGTAATTTAATAAAAAAGGTGGCACACCTTTTGGAAACTTCTATACGTAAGGATGACCTTGCTAATGCTTCTGCCCGATATTTCCACCTCTGGGCCTGGCTCCCACTGAAGAGACCTCAATAAAGTTCGAAACTAGTCTCGGTAGTGGCCAATCCCTTAATGCATAACATTATACATATCTGCAAGGAGATGTGTTTTGCATTATGGGAGATACTGGGATAGGTGTGAAGTTAGCTTGGTCCACCTTTGTTACGAGTTGCCCAGTGTTGTACTGCCTTACAGTGGCGCACCCAAGATTTAATCGCGAGTTGAACAGATAAAAATATTTTTAATACAATGAATTTGCATTAAAAATATTTTTATCAGTTCAACTAAAATTCGTTAAATTCCATTCATTCAATAAAATTCATTAGGTGATTATAAACATTTATTTAAAGAATAAAATCCAGTTTTCTTTTATTTTACAAAGCTCTTGAATTAAAAACTGACGCATGTTGTTACCGGAAGCATTGCAAATACTGTATTTTTAATAAGTTATAGATGTTAGGATATATCATTTTGTCGCACTTTGAAAATGCATCAACGGCGTTTTTGCATGGAGCTATTGCAAACGGTTTTTCAAATTTCTTATACCACAACTTGAATTCGGCATTCAAAATTGCTGGATTTGTATGAGGCAAATCGCTGGCATAAAATTCACATAATTGACGAAAATCTTCCATTGCACTTGCTGTTGGAGCATCTTTTCCATTTGATAGAAGAGAAAAAAATATATTTCAAAATGTTGCGGTGCCAAGTGAAATGTTCATGAAGTTGAGTCAATATTTGGTCAATAAATGGAATGAAATAGTTCTCCTGAAATACAGAATCACTTCTACAGAATCGGCTGGAACATTGGACCTCAATGTTTGTTTTGATGAAGTACTAGGCTTTTCAATGTCAATATTAAAATTATTGGCTTTTACACATGCTTCATCGTAAATATCTTTAAATGAAGAATCTGGTGTTTCACGAACAGTATTTAATTGAGCCACAACATCATCAACAAAATTTAGGGCAATTAAGTGGTCACTGTGAGATTTTTGCATTATTTTAGACAATGGTAAGGTGCACGCAAATATTTTTTGCAAGCTAAATAATCATCATCATCATCAAATTCCTGCCATGTACCCTCAAGGGGTGTACAGGATATGACAGTACTACATGAAAAATTTACATCATTACTAACTTCCTATCTACAATTTTCCTCCAAATCAGTCTGTTACTTGTCAAGACTCCAACATTATCAGATCTTATATTTCTATCATCTAACGCACTTTGTACCGTATCAATCCACTTTTTTCTTGGTCTTCCTCTAGGTCGTTTTTCTGCCAACCTGGCAGAGAACACTTGTTTTGCTAATCTTTCTTCTCCCATTCTAAGTGTCCATACCATCTAAGATTAGCTCTGCTAACACATTCCTGGATGCTGACAATGTCAAGTTCTTTCCTAATATCCTCATTTTAATATGATATTGCCATTGATGCCATCTGTTCACGCCTCTAATCTTTCTCAGGACTCTCATATCTGCGGTCTCTAGTCTTTGGTCAAGTGTTTTACTTCTGACCCAGCTCTCAGATCCATAAGTTAAAACTGGTTTGAACAATGTCTTGTATACAGCTAATATATTTAGTGTTCCGACTAATTTCTCTCTTATTCCATATGAATTTATTCAATTGACTTCCCACCATACCAGCTTTGCTGATTCTGTTGTCTATTTCTATATTTAATTTACCATCTTCAGTAAAAATCGTGCCTACGTAACTGAAATGTTTTACTTGTTCCACAGGTTCTCCATTCACAACACAGTTGACATTTTCAATGATTCTGCCTATTTTCATTGTCTTTGTCTTTTTATTGCTGACCTTCATACCATATCTATTACAACAGCTATTCAATTTAGTCAGAGAATCTTGCAGACTTGTAGCGGATTGATTTAGAAGTATAACATCATCCGCATAAAGCAAAGAGCTGACATTAACATCTCCAATTTTGATATCAGGTTTAATACCACTTTCCTTCATAATGTGATCCATAGAGATAATGAATAACAGAGGGGAAAATGTACATCCTTGTCTCACACCAGATTTAACATTAAACCATCTTCCTGTACTTCGTTCAATTCTAACTGCTGACTTACAACTCAAATAAAGACTAAGTATTGCTTGATATAATGCCCCATTGACACCATATAACTGCAGTGTATTGAATAGCTTCTCTCTTGGCACCTTGTCATATGCCTTTTCCAAATCGACAAAACTTAAATACAGATCTTTGTTATATTCCCATGCTTTCTCAACTATTTGTCGTAAAGTGAAGATCTGATCCTGACAGCCTCTATTTGGCCTGAATCCAGCTTGTTCTTCACCAAGCTTTTCTTCCACAATTCTTCTCAACCGTTTCTCAAGTATACTTGCATAGATCTTGCTAGGAACACTCAGTAGGGGAAATACCTCTGTAATTCTCACATTCAGTTTTATTTCCCTTTTTATATATGGGTACTATGAGAGCTCTACTCCAATCATCGGGAATTCGCCCCTCAGTCCAGGCTTTCTGAACTATGCAGTGCAGCCACTGTAAGACTTTTATACCACCATACTTCAGCATTTCTGGTCGAATATCATCTACTCCTGCTGCCTTTCCACATTTCAAGCCTTTGATGGCTTTTTCTACTTCAAGTATGGATATGTATTCCTGACTGCATGCCTGGTCAGTGTTTTTTATCACTGTGCTGTCATCACTGCTTGTTTCATTTAGCAGTTTTTCAAAGTAATTACTCCATACTTCAAGGATATCTTTTTCTCCTGTTTTCATGTCACCTTTATCATCTCTAACTCCTTTTACAGTACTCTTTCCTCCATTCCTAAGCTTCTTCAACAACCTCCAGAATATTTTGCCACCTTCTTGATATTTATTTTCTATATTCTTGCCAAAGTCCTCCCATGACTTTTGTTTAGCTAGTTTTACACAGTGTTTAGCATTCTTGCATTTGTCTCTATATTCTCTAAGAGCACAATCTGACTTATTTGACAGGAAATTTTGGTATGCTTTCTTCTTTTCCTTCACTGCCTCTTTAACTTCCTGTGTCCACCAGGGAGTTCTGATTTTTTTATCCTTGCACACAACCTCACCACATGCCTCTCTGGCAGAATCAATCAATGTTTTCTTCAGAGTTTGCCATTGAATCTCCAAGGTTTGATTCCTGTTCTCAAACTCTTTCATTTTCTTTTCAATAATCTTTCTGTATTTTAGTCTACAGTTCATATCTGAGAGCTGCTCAACTTTTATTCGCTTTAAAACTTTCTTACATGTTATTCTTTTCAATATGAAATTCGATTTTATCCTGCTCAAGACTAAATAGTGATCGCTTCCAATTTCAAATCCTCTGTACACTCTGGTGTACTGCACCAGGGAGAAAACATCACTATCAACAATAACATAGTCAATGAGACTTTTCTTATTCCTAGCCTCTTCTCTCCATGTGAATTTGTGCACATTTTTATGTTGGAATATGGTGTTAGTAATAATCAGTCCATGTCCTGAGCAGAAATCCAACAGATATTTGCCATTATTATTAGCTTTGCTCTTTTCTCCAAATTTTCCCGAAATATTTTTGTATGTCTCACAATCATTTCCTACTCTGCTATTTAGATCCCCAACAAGGACCAACTTTTCCTTTTTCATTGTGTCAGTTGCTTTTTCTAAAGCGTCAAAAAATTCCTCCACTTCTACCTTAGTAGAACCTTCTGTGGGACCAGAGGCACAAATAAGTCTCATTGTCCAGTTCCCCATTCTCATATTTGCCCACATTACTCTACTTGAGACTGACTGCCATTCAAGAAGATTAGCCTCGCATTTTGTGTTGAATACTATGGCTACTCCTTCTTTTCCTTGATTGTCATTGCCTGAATATAACATTTTGTATTTATTGCTCAGAAAGATCTCACCAGTTTTGGTCTTTTTTGTTTCAGTCACCCCTATTATGTCGATCTGGTACTTATCTAATTCCTCAGCTAGCTCCATTTCTTTGCCATTCAGGCTTCTTACGTTGATAGTACCGATCTTTAACTCTGATGATGTTGAGTTGGGGTTTGTTTTCAGATTTGTAAAGATATTATAAATCAAGCTAAATAAAGATATTATAAATCAAGCTAAATAAAGATATTATAAATCTTAAAAGATATTAATATTATAAACAACAAGGACATCCTGTCTTTTAGGGGTATTAAAGAAATTGTGTACCTTTTCAATTATGCCAATGCAATTTCTTATTTGTCACAGATATAGCATTTCCAAGTGCTAAATTCAAACTATGTGATGCACAATGAACATATAAAGCTTGTCGATATCATTATTACATAACACCTCCAGGTAGTCTAAAGACATATCGAGGAAGAGCACCTACTCTACAACTCTCTGCCTTCACCAACCACAACTATAATCATCATCATCATCTACACCAACACTGTCTACCTCTGACCACTACCACTAGTATTTTCACAGACAATCACAAACATCCATGCCCACTGCGGGATTTGAACTCGCAGTCTTTTGGCTGGAGAGTCGGCCAACCAGGCCAGATATATAGATAAAAAATTAAATTTTGTGGATAAAAATTAAAACAAAGTTTTAATTTTTATTAAACAAATAAATAATATGATATAATTATGTCACTATTTACTTTTAATGAGATGGTTCAGCTTCTCGGCCTCTGCAGAGTTGCTGGATATCTGGCTCAATATTGGTCAACTTCAGTCAAAGATCGGCACAAATTCTAAGATAAATTTTGTATTTTGGTTTTATTTGAAGGAACGATGAAAATCATTTCTCGCAAAGATAGATTGTAAAAAACTGCATGATGATTTTCGACTTCTTCAAATAATTCGGGAAATTCACTTCTCACTGAAGGCGAGATCTAGAATCAAGCCAAACCACGATCACGGAATTGCATTTTAAGCCCACTGTCACTTGAAAGCTCAATTAGCTGCTCTTTTTTCGATAACAAGAGGTCATTCTCATGACTGCAAGCCTGAAATGGATCATGAAATCACAGAAATATCTTATAAAAAGTTATTATAATAAAATAGTGGCAGAATGTTCATTCCATGAACATTCTGCCACTATTTTATTATTTTTTTTTAAGTATTCATTTTATTTTAATAATTTTTACTTACTTATTCAATTTTAATTTGTTTTGTTTGGATAATTAAAATATATAGATTTATTTGGTTAATTTAAGCCTATGGACCACCTATCCCATCGTCGCGGAGAAACACTGCTATAGGGTTCACCTTATGTGACCCCTAATTCATAAGTAGTATAGAAATAGAAGACATGACACAACATAAATAAAAAATGAATTTCAATTAGGAAAAGTATTTTGGAAAATTTTCTAGTGTTTTTTAACTTTTTCTTTTTTTTTGGGAAGGGCCCCTTGGCCCCCCCTTCCCTGGGTGTGCCACTACTGCCTTACCCTGGTAAGGTAGTACAACACCATATTCAGTCTTTAAGATATTTTCAGGCACAAACTTTGTTTGCTCACACTTGGATAAAAGATTAAACTAAATTTATTATAAACACTCATAGTAGCATATACCTACCCCCACCAGCCATATGGCTGAGGGAATAGGATATAATTATTGAGAGATCTGAATGTGTTTCTCAATACAGAGAAGATTAAAAGTAATTAGTTGCATCAGAAAAATCTGATTAAAATTACAGAACCAAATATAAAAATTATATTAAAATCAAGTATATGTGACTTACAAATCCACTTGTATACTGATTCAGTAGTATGTCAGGTCCACTAACAATATCAGAAAGTGCTTGTGTCAGGTGTTGTGGAGCTGCAAAATCAGGAAAGCCCTGACCTAAGTTAACCGGCTCATACTCCAAGGCAATCTGAACTAATTCTGTCCTTCAGAGACCA
The DNA here is from genome assembly GCF_054136105.1 of Typopeltis vanoorti. NCBI lineage: Eukaryota > Metazoa > Arthropoda > Arachnida > Uropygi > Thelyphonidae > Typopeltis > Typopeltis vanoorti. The sequence goes on from NC_143556.1 coordinate 62,154,487, forward strand.
TGTCAACATAAATAATATAAATGCAAAAATTAATTAAAAATCAAATCAATATCAACAACAGTAAATCAGATTGAAGTGGAAAAAAAATTCAAAGAAATAAAGTCCATGTCATTTAAATAACTAACCTAACAGACTAAAACACTGAGATTTGCTCATTTTTGACAGCTTTCAACTGACATTTAATAATAAACATCAATGTGAAAGACCACACACACACAATGCACAAAACAAGAAAATTCTAATCAATTATGTCATTTACTGATGTCCTCAGTAAATGACATAATTTACTGAAGACATCTGTAGACATAATTTACTAAAGACATAATTTACTGACATAATTTTCTTTTCCTGTTTTTCAGCATGTGCTGAAAAACAGGAAAAGAAAAACTCCATTGTGGATACAGAAAATTAATGAAGTATTCCACAAAAAAAAATTTATAAAAATCTCCTATCTAGTAAATCAGCATGTACTCTTCAAGCATAAAAAAGTAGCTAAACCAAAATCATAAAATGAGACAATTTTGAAAAGAATGTAGACAATAAATATCATGAAGATGACAAAATGGAGGAAAGAGTATTTAATAGGAATCAAAGATTTTATATCACCCTTATCCAAGATATAAGAGCAATGATAAGGATGATCTGAAGATGATAACATTATTGATATCTGGAGCATTTTACTTTAAAAATGTTACACAAAGTAACAAATGATATAGGAGTCAGAAAATATCAAGCAGCAATTCAATCATAAGTGAATATGTATACTTAAGGTAGAAAAGTCATGAGAAACCTAAAGACAACTCGAGTAGATGATACTCAACCGGAAATATGGTGATATAAAAATTCTGCAATAGCTACACTGCAAATTAATTGATTAATAAATTCCAGATGATGATTGAAGCAGAGATCTTATAATGATTTATAAAAAGGAAAATAAAACTAAATGTGAGAGTTATGTAAGAATTTTCATAATGAGGTTCCAAGAGATTTATGCAAGTATATTTAAGAAAACACCAAGAAAAATTGTTAAAAGGAAAATTGGTTAATAAAAAGCTGAATTTAGCCAAAATAAGTGCTGTTAGAAACCATATTCTACCTTACAACAAATAGCTGAGATCAGGTCAGCATTATTGATTTTGAAAAAGCATATAACATACAAATGTAAAAACTGCTCAACACTAAATCTGATGATAAGAGCAAGAAAAGAAGAAATATGACTGAAGCACTCAGTTGATGAGAATTGAGGTGGATGTTGACCAGCAGAAATAAAGGGATGGTGGTTCCACTGTGTAGGGCTCTGATCAGACCACATTTGGGCTGCTGCTCAGGGTCACTGGGATTTGAGGAAGATGAAATAACCTTAGAGAATAGTGCAAGGTGGATATCATGTCTGCATATAGTGTTGGTCATGAGGACAAACTGATGGTGAGCAAACTACAAAGTTTGATGGATAGAGGATGGGAATGAAGGATATGATTGGGATATTTGGACTGTTGAGGAGAGCCGGATTGGCAATGAGAAGATTTTTCATATGGTAGAATGAGCGGAAGGAATAAGGACAAGGAGCCATTCCTGGAAGTTTAAAGTAGTGCATTATAAAGTAATAAGAGGATAAGAGGATTTTTTCCATGTATGGGGCCCCAACATAAAAAACAAAAAAATTGCATGTATTGTGCTGGCTGGCTGGCTTATCTGTTCTACAGGATGTATGAGACCAAAAAACTCACCTTTAGTCACAAAACCCTTAAGTTCTTTACATTCTAGTGGGATCTAAACCCAAGTCTTTCCTGCCAAAGAGGATGCTGCTGATATTGATTGAGCTAAGGAAGTGCTCCTCACCCCCCTCACAATTCACTGGAATTAGAGTCAAGGCAATAATGCCAGTATATTTCATCTGTCAATTGTATGTGTTCTCTAGACAGTTTGGATGCTTTGCATAAAATAGTCTAACATGAAAAAGTAAAGTGCCCCCATACAGAAAAAAATCTGCTACTTGTGTATGAGCAGGTAAATCACATTTACTTGAAAAGCCATTATAAACCACATCCTACACAGAACTTGAACCTAAATCTTTCAAACCAAGACAATTCTGCATCAACCTCATCAATGAATTACAGTTGAAGGTATAAATACAAAGAATGAATTTGAAGAAAATAGCAATACTAAGAGCTGACCACTGATGAGTTTGTCTTTTTTTAATTTGTAGAGCTCTATTTTTAGTAATAAACGAAATAATACCATTAACATCTTCATTTAATAACTATTTTTTAAAAGTCAACAGAGTAATATCTGAAAATATCAGTTACTTACCAAACACTTTCCTGCATTCCATGCAATCTTTCTGCCGGTCCATGAGAAGTCATGACTACCTATATAAAAATAAATAAATAAATAAAATAAAAAACAGACAGACATTGTAATGGCACCTTATAAACAGTTAAAAACAAAGGAAGAACATAACTCTATCCCACGAAGTTATAAAATGCTATGGTGGACAAAACAATATGCAGTAACTGTCTTAAACTTTGAGACATTGGGTGGAAAGATCTTAAAGAGTAGATACAGTGGAGATCAATACAGAAGGTAAGGCAAGTAAGGGACAAGGTGTGGAATATAGCTTTTTCATTGAGATAATAGCATGGTGGCTGGTTGGTCTAGGGATATGATTCTCGCTTTGGGTGCGAGAGGTCCCGGGATCAAATCCCAGATGAGCCCGTTCATTCTGGTTGGCCGAGTGGTTAGCGTATCCACTCTCCAGACAAAAGGCTGCAGGTTCGAATCCTGCTGTGGGCATGGATGTTTGCGATCGTCTGTGAAAATACTAGTGGTGGGCGACAAATGCCATTGGTGTGGTTGCAGTTCGTTGTAGTTGGTGGATTGAGTGGTGGAGACAGAGTTGTAGAGTAAGTGCCCTCCCTCGATGAGTCTTTGGACTCCCTGGAAGTGTCAAATAATAATAATAATAATAACAACAACGGATTAGTTGTGGAATGCACAGTGCAATAGTAACTGCAATTCACAGCTTAATTTTTTAATGAAATGCAGGTTTGTGAGAGGTCCAGAAGATTCTATAATAATAATGATAGTCAGCAAGCATCTACACGAAAGAACATAAAAATACATCTGTAATTGTGACTACAGTCAGTCAGGTTGGTTTGGTTGGTTTATAGTTTCTTGGCACAAAAACAACAAAGGTCATACTGAACCATAGTAAAGGTTACAGCAATAAACAAGGTCAAAGTTTACAGCTAAACATAAACAGTCAAAGAAAAATTGTAAACAACATGCATGTACAAAAACCAAGAGAAAACCAATGCAGTATATACATATAAACAAATTTACAACAAAGGTTACAGCAGCACATATACAGTCAAACATAAATTACTACATGCACAAAAATTAAGTTCCACAATGCAGCATCTACATATAAACAAAATTACTCCAAGGTCAAAAGTTACAGCAATACATAAGGTCAAAAGTAGAAGTACATAAAAAAACAGTTTGTACTGTTGACATAAACAGTCAACAGTACAAACTAATAAACAAAATGCATGTACAAAAATCAAGCAAAGGAATGCAATATGTGATAATTTTATCTACATAGAGATAAAATTACACCAAATGTTATTATAGCAGTACATAAATAGTTAAAAAAGGAATTATTATACAATATGCATGCATAAAAATTACATTCAGCAATGCAGTATTATTATTATTATTATTATGAGCAAATCCAAAGAATCCTTAGACTCATTGAGGGAGGCCCTAAATATCATGTCAAGAACCCTCTAACATTTGCGCAGTATCTATCATACTTTGCTTTGAACTCATTTACAGTCATTAATGCATCCTCAACAAACTCTGGCAACCTATTCCACTCATTGACTACTCTCTAAGCAAAAAAAACTAGTTATAGCACCCTTGCTAACTACACCCTTACTTAGTTTCCATGGGTGGGGCACCTAGTTCTCCAACCACCAGACCTCTGAAAAATTTCCTCTGAGTTGGCCGAGTGGTTAGCATATCCGCTCTCCAGCCAAAAGGCTGCGGATTCAAATCCTACCATGGGCATGGATGCTTGTGATTGTCTGTGAAAATACTAGTGGTGGTGGGAGATAGATGTAGTTGCGGTTAGTTGTAGTTGGTGGAATGAGTGGTGGAGACAGAGAGTTAGAGTAGGTGCCCTCCCTCGATGAGTCTTTGGACACTGGAAGTGTCACGTAATAATAATAATAATAATAAAATAATTTGTATGCCTCAATCATATGACCCCTTTTCTGCCTATCAACCAATACCTGTAACCCACAAATCTTCAACCTGTACTCATAAGGTTCATTCCATAGACTTGCTACCATTTTGGTGCCTCTGGATCCTCTCCACCTCTTCCTTATCACCAAGAAACCCTGACATCCAGATCTGCACACAGTAGTCAAAATGGGTTCTTATCAAGCTCAATAAAGAACTATAACCTGCTTGTCAAAGTATTCTTCAGTAACCAAGTAATATGATGAGCTGCTTCAGCCACATTTGTTAAGTGTCCCTTAAACTTTAACTCCCTATCCACTAACACTCCCAAGTCTCTGGTTTCGTCAATTTCTTGGAGTACAGTTCCACTGTACTGTGTGTATACCACTGTACTGTATACACTGTATACAGTACAGTGGTATACAGCTGATAATCTTTTCACCCCAAAATGCATAACCTTACACTTTGCCACATTGAACTAACATCCATTCTCCTTAGCCCAGTCTGCAATCTATCCAAATCATCCTGCAAAATTTTGACATCATGTGTATTCACCATTGCTCTACTCAACTTTGCATCATCAGCAAATATTATTATTATTATTATTACAGGTATCTCCATGGAGTCAGTAGACTCATTGCGAGAGACCCAAACTAGCAAAACAATATCTGTCATATCTCTTCTTGAATTCATTTACAGACGAAGAGCTCACAACTAAGTCAGGCAATGAATTCCACTCGTTCACCACCCTCCAGGCAAAAAACCTTGTTCTGACACCCTTGTTAACCGCACTCTTCTTTAATTTCCAGGAATGACCTCTTGTTCTTCCATCACTATCACATAGCTGAAACATTTCCCCTGCATAAATCCTATAAAAACCTTTCAGTAATTTAAATGTTTCTATCATATTCTCCTCTTCTCCGCCTATCAACCAACCTCTGCAATCCACAAGCTCTCAATCTATCAATGTAGGGAGCAATTTTTACATTACTCACCAACTTAGTCACTCTTCTCTGAACCCTCTCCACAGCCTCCTCATCTCCAAGGAATCCAGGTGACCAGACCTGAGCACAGTAATCCAAATGTAGAAGTATCAACGCTTTATAAAGGGGAATAATAACCTCTTTATCTCTGGATGTCAGTGTGTTCCTCAACAACCAAGTAATCCTATGTGCAATCTTGGACACCTTAGCAATGTGTCCTCTCATCTCCCTATCTACCAACACCCCTTAGTCCCTAGCCTCATCAATCTCTTGGAGTACTGTTCCATCAATGTAGTACACAGCTGGTAATCTTTTAATCCTAAAATGCATGACTTTACACTTTTCCACATTGAACTGACATCCATTATATTTTGCCCATTCTACCAGCTTATTTAAATCATCCTGCAAATGTTCGACATCAGTTTGATTTTTTATTGCGCTACCCAACTTTGCATCATCAGCAAACAACTAAATATCTCCCTGTAAGCCATTTCCTATATCATTTATATACAAATTAAACAACAATGGCCCAAGCACAGAGCCCTGAGGCAAACCACTGGTCACCTGCCTCATCCTGGGCTCAGCTCCTCCATACACCACCTTCTGGTATCTCTCCCTGAGCCATTCTCCTATCCATATCACCAATTTAGTATCCATTCCCATCTGCTCCAATTTGCGTAATAGTGTTCCATGGGGTATCCTGTCAAAAGCCTTAGCAAAATCCAGAAGTACCACTCTGTAGCCAGTTCCTTTGTCCAACTCAGATGTCATTCTATTATGAAAAATTAATAGATTGCTAAGGCAGGATGTACCTTTAACAAAACCATGTTGGCCTCTATAGAGTATCATATCCTGATCCATCCATTCTCGAATTTTGTCTTTAACCAACTTTTCCAATACTTTTACCACTACTCCTGAGATGGTGATTGGTCTGTAATTAACTACTGCAGTTTTAGAGACACCCTTATGCAAAGGAACCACTTTGCCTAACTTCCACTCCCTAGATATATAACTGAACAGTTTCTCTCAGATCCTTTCCTATATCATTAATGAACAAATTAAATAGCACTAGCCCAAGAACAGAACTCTGAGGCACACCACTAATCACAGGCCTTCTTTTGGACACTCTACTCCTGAATAAACTACTCTCTGATATCTCTCCATCAACCGCCCTTCTATCCATCTCACCAACCCTATATCCATCCCCATGTGCTGCAGTTTACTGATTAGAATTCCATGTGGTATCCTATCAAAGGCCTTTGCAAAGTCCAGTAGTATCGTATAAACCCATTACCTTTATTCAACGCAGCTGTCACTGTATTATAAAACGTGAGCATGACCTACCCTTCACAAAACCATGATGCCCCCCATACAATATCCCATTTCCATTTACCCATTCCTGTATTTTGTTCTTGATGAATTTCTCCAATACTATGACAACAACTCCTGATATGCTGATCGGTTGGTAATTTGCCACATCAGTCTTTTTTCTCCTCTTTCCACTCCCTCGGGACTAACCCAGTTCTGAGACTTAGATTAAACAATATGGTCAAGGGCACTGACAATTCCCTAGCGACTTCACGTCAAACTTGAGCTGGTATACCATCCAATCCCACAGCTGTATTCACATTAAGGTTCTGTAATATGCTATGCACCTCCATTCTGTTTTTACCTTAGTTCCTGTATAAGCCTTTGGCTCTCTCTCGTTTCTGCAATATGGTTGATATACTCTTGCAAAATGTTCACTTAGTATATGTTGACTGATTCAGTTACCTACCTACCATTGGCATTCATAAAATAATTCTACCATATACATTCTTTCTTTTATTTACAGCATATTCTCTTCAGCCTGCATTGCTAACTTCCTTTCATAAATCTGCTTTTGCCTTTCTTACCACACTAGTTACCCTTTTGGCCTGTGCCTTGGACTATATTTGTGCCTGCAGGTCAACTTTCTCCTCAAATTCCCTCTACAATTTTTTTTTTTTTCAGCTCCAGTTTAATGATGATATTCATTCACTCTCCTGACTCTAGGTAAGCTGTCTGCCATTACCTCCCTCAAACACTCCTTTATCACTTCTCCGTGCACTATACACATCCAGCCCTTGCAGTTTTGCATGCCATGGCACAAATCCAAGCAAACTCCTGAGGTTGTCATACTTACCAGCTCTGTACTTCCACATATATCCCATCTTAACTGAAAATTCCATACATTTAGCCACCTCCCAGGACAAGACCATATGATCACTGTCACCAATTGGTGGTAACATGATCATATTCGTTATAGACAAATTCTCAGATGCAATTATTAGATCACTAATAATTACTAGATGCAATTACTCATTGAGTCATTTGCTATTATGGCCCTCCTTCTCAGCTCTACTCTGTCATACTGTGACAACTCACTATCT